>NC_060248.1:92151719-92454750 GCF_921293095.1 Ischnura elegans
TTTGATTTCGATGAACATCTAATGCTAGTAGCACCGGCCTTAGGAACGGGATTTCTAATCACTTTTTCGGTTAAGTAACGTAAATTTTTGGCTCTATCTACAGTGGTTGCTTTTTTATTAAAATACATGTTCTTAGGTGTAGCGTGAGTAGCCTTTGCACACGGATTTCCTTCTTTATACCGTCGGAAGTATCAATTAACTCACTTCCGATGGAATGGGTATTACCATAAATATCCTCATGAATTATAATATTACATCTTCAACGGTTTGTGTCGAAATCGTACTAATTGGAATGGACGAAACGCATACTTTTATTATTATATGTAATTAATATTACTTTAAAGGGAAATTAACGTTTTGAATAAATACAACGGAATAATAATAATCCGTCGGAATATATTTGACGCCGATTTACTTAGTATTCCTAAGATCAGGAAGAGAGGTCTGGGCAAACAGCGAGACAAACCACACGAAATTTATTTGAAAAACAAAAATAGTGGTTTGTAGAGGTAATTTACGTTGATCTAAAACAAAAGCTACATTGCTTATTTAAACATCTTCTTCCATAAACTTTCAGTGAATTTTTAATTCTAATTGTAAGTAAATTTTACCTCATTAAGTATGAGAAACAATACTTTTAATAGGAAATAAACAGTGACGTCAGAGCAAAATTAGCAGTACCGGAACGCTCTTTCCGTAACTCTTTTTAGATTATTCAATGAAGTGAAATATTACTCTGTGTTTTTTATTTCAGGTTATTATTCAAATTTTTTTGTTAGGAATGTATATATTAGAAATTTTGAAACAATAGCATTGATAAAAGTGTTATTTGACAATTGTGTCTTCTGTTAACCAATACCGGAACTCCGTTCCGGCGCATTCTGGCACCATGACATCTCTGTAAATAACCACTCGCAGCTTTAGCCTTATGGTAGCCATTTTTAAAGATGATAATTGCATATTTCCATCGTTTCATGTATTTTACTGCGCTAATTATATTACCATGCGCAAAATTAGTTGTGCTCGTTGTTCTCCTATTTGCAGTTGCATTTTGTCCCTAAATAACATCAGAGCCGTATGATCGCGACCGCATTACACCGATCTTGAGCTTTTGTTGACAATGATAATTAAATTATGCTTGAAGTTATATATTCAAATAGTGCAACATGATTGCTGTAGAAATACTTACACGCTAATGGGGTGCTCTCATAAAATTAATATAACAACTTTTTAGATGAACTGTAGGTAAGTTAAATTCATTAACGTATGCAATATCTGACTTCTTAATTCTTAATATTCTTGTTGCAGTAGAGCTTCAAAGTTCGGGAGAATTACAAAATTCTTCTACAAGTACACCCTGTGACGTCAAAATGCGAGTAAGCAGATTCGCTCCATGGCAATAGCAAACAGTAACAAAGATAGCAAAAAGCAACGACGACACTGATTCACTATATTGGTTGATAGTAGGGCAGATAATGTACTTTTATGCAGAATAAAAATTTAGCGTACTCCAAAGTTCACTTTCAAACAAAGGCTAATCGCTTTTTTTCTTGGCCTAGAATCCCTTTCTTTCCTCTTCTACAGACTTTTAGGTATAGCGTCTAAAAACTGCTATGAATCTATGTATGCATCAGGTTAAAATACAAAAAAGTTAGACGGTTTAGTAAACCACCAAAAGGTTTTTCATAAAGTCGTATCGTCAGTAAAAAAAAACAACTCAAGCAATTCCTTTGAAGGCCATATTTCTAGGACTTGAAGAACTTGAAATATGAAAAATATTACAAGTTAAAAAGTTATCACTATGAAACAAAGTGCATGGAAAGCTGATAACAAAAGCTGAAGTGCAAAAATAAGTTTGTTTCGCCTTTTTTTTGCTCCTAGAAGATTCTCAAGAAGTCATCAGCGAAATGACTCCTCCGTGACGGTAGATACAAGAGAAGAAAAAAACCTTTTTTTACTTCACTGCCCATTCTGCAAGGGTATGAGCAAATTTCTCACATTTTTCGGGTCTTTCGCCTGTTTTTCTGATAAAATACCTGAGCTTGCCCCAATTCTGCGAGTCTTCTCTTGCGCTCAACCCGGTCGAATGACTTCTACTCCGGTAAACTTCCATGCCAAGCAAGAGTAGGATCAAATGGAAGAGAAAAGGGCCTCGCATTCCTCAATGTCACGCTGCCATTCTCTTGAAATTGAGACATGCTCCATCAGCACTTCCATTCTCCCATTGACCCATATCTGACGCGGGTAAAAGCACATAAGAATTACTTGCGCAAAGCATGCCTACGAGGACTAAAATAAAAAATCGGAAACTGTAAAGGATGCCTGCAGAAGATAATTTTCGTATCAATGCATTTTTTTTCCAAAACTCAAACACCGACACGCCAAATCGATTTTAATATAATCATAATCAATAGATACTTCCAAAATCAAAATGTGATTTGAAATTCAAATATATTTGTTACATATTATTTTATAAAAAATTTTCACGTTCATCATAATTTATGAACTAAAACTTGTTGCCATCATTCAAATAGTTTAAATAGCCCATTGTTTTTTACATTTACTCTATTAAAATCAACACCAGTTGATTCGATCATTGATATTTAATAATAATATCACAACATGAAAGACATCTAAAATATATCGGAAAACCGAGTTAAAACTCACAAATTACAGTAAAACTTCGATTTTACGCACTTTGATTTTAAATCAAGTCTTGTTTTTACGCAGCGACACTCAAATCCGGTCGGAAAGCATAGGGAATTGCAATGGTGAAACTTCGATTTTACATCTTTTCTTAATTTTACGCAGTTTTTCGATTTTGCCCAGCGTAACCCAAGCCCCAAAGGGGCCTCTAATCTTGATTTTACGCAGTTGTCTTTCGACTTGTTTTGAAAATCCCGACTAGAGCAATATGAAGTTAGGTTATTCGTCTCAATGAGTTGCAAAAATGAATACAAGAGCGGTTGAAATGACGTCGCGCTGTTGAGCGTGAAACTAAAAACATCGCGAATCTAAATATTGCTTCCCCCTACGCCCTCTCAGTAATATTTCAGGCTCTTTTACGAACGCGAATATCGCTCTTAGTTCAAATTTGCCGTAGAAGGATATCGAAACCTAAAACACCCAGCAATCGCCGTGTATGCGTAACTAATTTTGATTAAGACAGATGATCGCCGGAGATATTAACATTATCGACTTTCGTTTATTATTCGACTTATTGATCGACGCTGTTTATAACATATTTCTTGTAATTACAGTAAATGGTTGTTAATCCGGAATTATGACCTACGGAATATCTATCCCTAACGGAAGGCTTTCTAGAATTTTGCCATCGCTTTTCCGTCGCCCCAGCGAAATATAACGGCGAAATGAGCCGTTAAAAATCCTCCCGTGCCAAAATTTTGGCTTCCAAGGTGATCCAAAAAAGATAGCCGTACTTCTAGTATGGACGTAAGTTGATGGTGATTCAACACGATGGTGAAAGCAGCATGCGTTGTTTCATTCCGTGGGCTAACCCCACATCTGCGGGACTAATTGAGGGGAGGGAAAGTTGCTTGCGCGGCGCACATATCAGAACTGACTCAAGTTGTATCTCATTGTCAGTGGGTTTAAATGAAACATGATTGGAACTTGAATAGCTATTAGCTTAACTCCGCTAGGTGGCAAGCGTTTATTTTTAACGGAACGGGAGTTAATGCCCTAGGAGAATAACTCGCGTCGTCAATCGTCATGTAATCATTGAAGTCAAATTCAAGACGTGAGTGATAAGGCAGTCTCTTTAAACTAAGGAATGGCTTAGCACCATTAAATCGAAATACAAAAAAGTCCGGTGTTGTTATCAGATATGGGGAAGCAGAACATTACGTGAAGATGAGTCACACGGCTTGTAAGTCGAAGGTCCCGGCGCTGAATTCGCGGAAGAATGCCGACAGAGAAGCTATTCCCGGTAGATTCAATCTACTTATGCTAAAATTACATGGGAAAATGCTTTTTAATGCGTAAAAATTATAAAGAGGGCATATTGTTCCGGACTATTAATCATTTTTTATTCATCACTGGCGGCATGACGGTAGTTATTTACATAGCTCACTTTTAAAAAAACGATCTAAACACCGGAAAAATCTAAATTTCCGAATATCCCGGGTCCTGTGTGCTCCGTATTATCTTTGGTATGCTATTTGGAAGGAGGTCATTAGCGCCATGAAGTAAGGGCTGGAGGGATAGGAACCCATGTTGGCATTAGCCAGGTTGTAATGATAGGCTCCAAAGGGACCAGGACTTAACGTCCCATCTGCTGGACAGAGTGGTGTACTGGAAGTGCCCTCCACATTACACTCAAGTAGGGATAGGGCCATCTCTGATAAGTTTCTGCTACTGCCAGGACTTGAACCCAGGCCTACACGGTGTAAAGCCTTTGTGATGTATTAGCGAAGTTTTGCTCCCTGTTAATGGGGTTAATTTGGATGATTATCCTCAGATACCTCATTTCTTCAATCTCCAATCTTTGTTTGTCTGCAGGTGGTTAAACGGTTTTCCTGAAAACTCCTCTCAATGAGAATATTTTCGAAAATTAGCTTCCCTGCGAGCATTTAGTATCACCATTTCGAAATTTCTCCTGGGTAACAGAAGTAATCTTAGTTCCAGAAATGCTAGCAATTCAACCATGTTGTTCAACCATGGGAAACATTGTTCAGGAATGCAACGTTGTTTCTCTTAAGGTAACACGTCATCTGTGGTGTTGCTTGTGAGTTAATAAGATTATTAGGCTTCATTTTCTTGCCTCCAAATGAGTAATTGAATCCGGGAAACATATATCTGACGCGATTGAAATGGATTTCATGCTCTTTTACCATAAAACCTCACATATGAGACTTTTTTTGTTCTGGTTCTGGCTTAAATCAGAACTATACAAAAGTGTATGACTAAAGCCTTCTAAAAATAATGAGCAAGTGTTATCCTCAAAACGCGAATACCAACCTTACTTCATGGCGCTAATGACCTCCTTCCAAATAGCATACCAATATCCTCCTACTCAATACCAACTCTTGATTTTTACACAGTGCCCATATTTCGGTCCCTCCAACTGCGTAAAATCAAAGTTTTACTGTAGATGAAGAATCGTTTTAATTTAAAATATATATTTCAATCGGCTCAAAATTCGAAAACACAAAAGTGTCGACAGCTGGAACGCAAATACGGGGCATTATTCCGAGGGTTATGACAACGAACCATTGTGACTTTTATAAAGTGTAGGGAATGAAGTAATGGTTCCAATACTTATTGATATTCAAGCAATTGTAATATGAACTTTATATGCTATAGGTGAAGGACAAACTACACATAATGGAAATTAGTCAGGTGAGTAGGTAATAAGGACTAAACCTTGGAGATAAAATGCGCATTGGGCTTTAAAATGAAAGCCACCAGCTACTTAACTGTCAACGTAGTGGGGAAACTGAGGCAGGAACTATCCCATGAGAAGGAAAACACAATTCATGCACCAAGTAAGTGACTGCACTGAGCGACTGAATACACAATTTACAAAGATATCGTCGGAAGTGAATAATTAATGATAAATATAATCATAACACAATCTCATCAAGCTCCCTAAGTATTAAATAATAGTACGGGTTTAAAATAAGAAGTTAACACTTTAATATAAAGCATAGCCGTGGAATTCCACTTGATATTGAGAGTGTTTTAGCTTAGCTAACAGGAGTGATATATTACCTTAGTTACGGTCATTTTTTTATTGTTTTGTTTCACGAGTATGTCAATGCTGAATATTACAATAAGCACATGAAGGTACATATTATTGTTCCACGGCATTCCAATTATTCATTTCTACTGATTGTTCTTGGCACTTGAGGGTTTTTCTACCATCATTTCTGTTATTTTAGGCTTACAAAATTCTTATCCACAAAATTTCAAGGGAATCCAAGTTAGTTATTTTTCATATAGTGGCAATATAATGAGCTTAGAGAGAAAAGACAGTCCATCCGCCCCAGATAACAATTTTAAGATAGCCTTCAATGCACATAAATATATTTTAAAGTTAAATTTACGACGAATGCTAGTCAAATGCAACTAATTGCAGGTTTTGATGAAAAGTACTACATAAACACTCAAGTTCGGCACCCTTATAACTGTCGATCATATTTCTGAGTTTCGATATTACTGTGCGATATGAAGCCACAATAATTTTAAAAATTAAACTCGCCAAAATTCGGTTTAGTACTTACATGGAATTTAAAGTATTGTCCATGTAGTTATGACGGAAAATGGTAAAATAAAAACAGGTACCGAGCTAAAGTACTCATTGCGGATGACAAATGCCGGCCTCGGTGGCGGTGGGGTAAAGTCCTCGCCTGCCAAACCGAAGGTCGTGGGTTCGAATCCCGCCTGGGTAGGTGATCCCTATCCAGGGCATGGATGTTTGTGTTGTACCTACTTCGTTAACATTGGAAACCCTCTTTGTAAAAGGCCGTCATGTGCTGTTTAAGGGGAAGTTGATAGTAAATAAATAAATAAAAAGAGCATGCGAGGGAAATAGATCGTATTTAAGGCATGAAAAATACTATTTCCCATAACCAAACGGTACTAATATTCTGAAGGGTCTCCTATTGCATTCGTGTCAGTATACCCTTTTCAAACAAACACTCTTTGGATAAGAAATATCAGATCCTGGCCTTTATCCTGTCTATTTGGAAACAAAACAACGGATTAAAATTTCATGACGGAAATTTGTTGACTTCCGCCTTCATTTCAGCACATAAATAGACAATTTGGCTCGACAAACAATCGTGAGCCTTCCAGTCGCGATATAGAAACGGCATGAATGAAGAATGACGCACGAGAAACCTCTAGGATGGATATTATTCCCATAATGAATATTCAATTTCTCCAGGAAGTGCTTTCATCTTCCATCGAAAGAGTATATCGCACTGATGGGATGGAAAATTGAAATACCTGACGAATACATCTTGCATCAATTTTAATTTTACGATTGAAAAATTGCCAGGGCCAATATTTCCACAAGATGTAGATTCAAAAACTTATTAACAAGGGACAGATACTATGCGAATAGGAATAGGGATTAAGACTAGAATCAAGATCGTAATCATCTCCAAAAATGAAATCCGCTCGTTGTATCCGTATCTATTTGCGGAAAATTGGCATAAACTCACGCTGTGTAGCCCAACCACCAAATCCTCTTTCTTATTCCATCTCACCTGAAAAAATGCACTAAACCTCAATAAATTGTATCCCTACCACCGAAGTTCTAGCCTTATCCCCTACCTTAGTATAGAATCCAGACTTGTAAACTATTCGGAGTATTTCTACAGCCGATCGAAAAATACAATTTTTCATGTAACAATATAATTAAATAGTTACTAGAAAGGCTGACAAAACTAGCTTTTTCTCCACTCTATTTCCATAAATGGCAATGGTTGATAGTACAATGGTTTGTGTCAGTGTTAACACAAGAATACTTACATGCATTGCACATTTATGCAAAAGATTAAATACTGTCAACATGTGTTTTTATTACTTTTTTATTAGAACTGTAAGAAAAAAAGAACCAGGTGAAAAAATATCTTAACCCGGATGCACCAACTCGCACAGATATTTTTCCTCCTCATTTGAATGGATACAACAATAATTCGCATAAATACACCGAGAATGAATTAAAATGAAAACACAAAAATCACAGTATTATTCGCGCGCCGAAAGCATTCCATCATTTCCTCTCTTAAGATATCTTAAGTACACAGTGTAAGATATCCACTATAAGGGAGGCAGATGAGATTTATACTTTCTGCATTTTTATCACTCCACAAAATTATTCATGCTACAATGAAAGCAAAATATTTAAAATACTTCGCATTTGTATGAAAAACTGAAAATAAGTTGCAACGAAATCACAAACGTGAAATCACTTAACCAAATATATGGATCATTTGAATATTAATGATAATACAATATGGTAAGCCGCTGAATTTTATGTGACAAACAATCATTCAGGCTAATAGCATTCAATGTGAAAGCATAAAATGCATGTTTTAAAATACACACGATAAAATTCTAAGCATATTAAAACCATTAAGTATCTTGTTTTCGCAATATACCGTCCAGGATGTAAAGTTCCTTTATCACCACATGACCACATGCCACAGCGAATGCTAATAATCGCTCCAATTTAGTCAACCCAAAATTAAATAAACATAAAAGGACTTCAAAGAACTGCGGGAGCAAGTGAGTTTGTACGCAGTCACGCGCACGGGTGCAAAGTTAAATACACCAACGGATGAAGTTCCGGGATTCGAAACCGAATCCCGGCTAAGTCAAATATTTTTTCATGCGAACTTCATCCGTTGGTGTATAAAAGGACTTGTAAATAGCAAACTGGCAGCTAACTGAGCAGCCAGTAACCTTTGGATTAACGCACAAGCGTTCATAAGCACCTAATATTTTGTTTAATGTGGCTTTCAACCAATTGGTCTGACATAATAGCCGTTACTTTCTTAGGAAAACTTCTTTAGTAGCCCACTTTCTGTTTGAATTGACTATCATACGGGATGGATCTAACGCTGACTTGTCCCTCAGTCCTTGTTGAGTTTATTCAGGAGTCCGTGGGAGGGTGCTCCATAATGGCGGATGGGAAACAGGAAAGTTCTGGGAACATGAGATCCCTAGCCATCGCCCGCCACACGTGGCTGGAGATGAGGATTCCAGACTGCCCCGACTTTAATGAAGCGAGGAATGGACCTCACCCAAGAAAAACGTTCCACTCATGAAGCGCATCATATGCCCTGGCTCCATGATCTAGCCTTGAAGTTATTCAAGAGAAGATCTAAATAATGTAACTCAACGACCTCATTCCTTCTCTTCCTCATTTTATTTTCAATAAAAGGGATTCAATGCCAATTTTTCTAGCCCTATTTTTCTTTATCTGACATAAAAACATAACTAACACTTTATATAACCAAATGAGATGATTTATTTACTCAATTCCAAATTCCTTAAAATAAATCTAATAGATACAAAAAATTAGGAGTTCTGAGAGACAAAATTGTATGACATTTTTACGGATATCATCATGAAACCTTTCGAGAAGTCAGAGTAAATGTTTCCTTTGATCGTTAAAATTGGCACGAAGTTAATTTGAAAATATATAATTATTACCTTTTACCTATGGCTCCTTCAGTTTTGAAATTAGAAAGACTCCATTATCAAATCACGCAGCTTAATTTTTCTTGCTCGAGTCCACAATCACTCCTCAAATTCTATACTATCGTTTCGGGCTTGATTTTGAGGAAGTTTGCTATATCCATGATAAAAACACAAATGGTAATTTCCTATTTAATTCGCCACTCAACGACCGACCATGGTTTCAACACTTTGTGTCATTTTCAAGGTGATACAAGCAACACTCTCTCAGTATTTATACCCAGGCCAAGGTAGGAGGTGTAGGCATATGGAATTGGTGTGAGGGGAGTGGGAGGGGGAAACAGTTTAGGTGAACTAATGAATGAAGGCCGATGGCAGAAAACATACAACAAGTGGCGAGAGACAAGTTCAGGGTTTTGTCGTCATGGGGATGCGATGATAATTCGACAATATCAATTATGCTAAGTAATCAGCCAATTCAGACGAGTTACCAGAAAACTGCTTGCTTTAGAGACTTGACTTCAAGGACTAGCATTCAGGTCACTATCCTATTTAGAGCCATTTTTCACAGAAATCGGAGAATTGCAAAGCTTGAGGTTATAAAAAGTTTGCGACGAAACTAAAAGCCTTAGGAGAGCAGGCGTTTAAAATTTTCTTCATAAAACCAATGATGTTGATTGTTTTACACCAGCTCGGGTTATTTTTCTCCAATCAACTTTCATTAGGTCGGGTAGAGGCGAAACCAAGAATTTATTTTTCGTTACCGCAACCGGGATTTTATTCAGATCGATATTACAGATTTTGGCACTGGAGTAATGAGACTAGCCGTCAAGGTTTCGAAGGAAAAGGTGTGATTTTTTTCTTGTTTCCTGGTGTCGTGCACGAGAATTGAGATGATGAAGTGTTCTCCTTTCTTTAGATACTTTCATATTGCTTCTGTAAAAGTTTCCACGGTGTAGGAATGGGTGCAAAGTACTACTTTTATGACCAAACAGACGCCGATGAGAATTTCCGAACAATACATTCACTTGTTGTATATCATCCAGGAACTTAAAGTTCTTTCAATAATCATCTACGCATGTCATTCCGTGAGAAAAAAATTGCCAAACTCATGAAGCTACATTCACAATGAGCATAATATCCGAACCATGTTTTTGAGGAGATTAGAAAGTGGAGCCTTCACTTCTCCGCGTTGGAAATGACACTGCTTAAATACCTAAACGCCATTATGATGATAAAAAAAGTCCCATGTCTATGCTTGTCGCAATTAAAATTAATGAAAAAGTTGACACCGCATGATCACAATGAAGACATCAAAATATACATCCAACACGAAGCCTCGAACCCTGGTCCCCTGGCCGTAAACGGTACCACTACCTCACCTGAACCGCCTAATGAATGATGCGATATCATGAAAGTATGACATGGAACCTGACTTAAGAAAAGTATCGCATGAAAATTAATTAATTACAGCCAAACTAAGGCCCATTCAACGGAACCACTACTAGTTCAGGTAAGTGTTCACCATTCCAAAGGCCATAAAAAATACGGCATTGAAAAAGGCGGAGCAAGTTTCGTGGTCTCCCCTTGTGAGTGTAAGTTCCACACGAACCATTTCGCTGCTCCGTGACTTGGGCTTTGACCCGTCCGAGCAGAGGTTAGAGTCGCTTTTTTCGCCACGAATTTCCCCACTAAAATATGCGCTCTTATCTTGAAATTGTCAATGTATATATATAATATTCTTTTCAACCTTTTCATGTATCTCAAATTTGAACTTTTTTCCTCAGTTTATTCTCAGATGCATTCGGCTCGTTAAAAATATTGATTTAATTCATCATCATCATCATTAATCACTAATCCTAAGATTGGTTTAACGCAGCTCTCTCTCCTATCCGCTAGCCTTTTTATAGCGACGTATTTCTTCTCTCTTATATCACTTATATCCTGTCCTATGTAACTCATTTGGGGACGACCCTTGCCGTTCTTCCGTTCCAATTCTCTTTCAACTATTGTCTTCATCAGGCCATTATGCCTCAAAATTTGGGCAACTAAGTTGTCTTTTGCTTAAGGTCTGCATCCGCGTCCCGGTGGACGTGCTCGGAGGCTTAAAGCTCACCCGCGAGATTGATTTGATATTAGGTTACAAATATTACTTGATTTGTTTGCCTTGAGTCAAATCAATACCTTTTTCCATGATAAAAGTTGTGATCGGTTTCTTTCCTAGCGACCCCCGCCACACACCTATTGAGGCAGCTTTCGAGGTATCATTTAGATGTACTACTTGGTGTCCTAGAACCTCCTGCAACACATTTATCGATACACACCTCCGATAGCTCAGCAAAAACACCATACAAGCTACAGCCGGGTACTGCGCAGAGAGGGCAATTGCGGGTCCTCCGCACCACACGCTCAAGTCATTTCTGACCGTAAGTTGTTAGTTTAAGGTTAGTGGCAATCTCATTAACTACACTGCCTCAATTGATTCTCCCGCCAAGTGTGCCCTACGGAGAGATAGACAGAAAGCTCGCCGAATGGCTTCAGCATTGAGTTGTCTTCATTTTTATGCCGATAAAAAAGAATTTTTCATTAAGGCAATTTGGCTAGACTTTGAAACAGTGTGAAACATTACGCCCATTCCAATTCAAAACAATATAGCTGGAGCGAGGTTAAAATATGAATGACTATCTTCTCATTATCTTTCCACCGTATTGTTATCTGTTACCGTCTAAATTAAAGCATAAAAAAACTTCTAACTACACGGGGTAATAGCTCCAACTCTTTCTCAGATAATTAAACTTCCATAGATATTCTTATCTCAATATTCGTAGTATTTTCTATAGTCAAACAATCCGATAGCCCTTCCCACTCCGGCCGCGTATTTCCCGATCACTCAACTTGGCCCCGCTCCCACATTCCACAATCACATCGGCATCCCGTCTACCGCATCTTTCGGCATCTTCCGGGAATTCCCAAGTGCGCCGATGATGTAACACGCCATCTCGAATCGTTTCCCGCTTCTCAGCTCTTCGGGAAACGGGACACATTCGTGCGTATCATATTTTTCTCTGATTCCCGGTTGCTGCATAAAAAAATAAGTAGCAGAGTAAAGAAAAGATTCTCTAAATGGTTAGCTCCTTAATTTACTACTTAGAGGTCGCTTAAAAGGTTAAACATGTTTTGAATAGAACCCATCATTTCCTCTCTAAAGTGCCTATTTTCGCGACGAATCGCAAGTCTATTATAATCATGAAGTTTTCAGAGTGTATGAGGCAACTTTCTTCAACACTACCATGTATATCAGATTTTAAAAAAAAATATTTGAGATAATATCTTTAAATAGCTCAATATTTTTGTGTGATATGGGAAATGCAGCCAAGGTTCTACTTAAATACCCGGAAAATTGAAAGATGGCCATACATTTTAAATGAAAAACACGTAAATAAAAAATATTAACCGAAAAGAAGTGATGTTCCCTCTTTAAGCCCAGTGATAAAATCTTTCGATGAAATTTTGAGGCACTCCATCGCGGTTTCAAATTCACCCTTGGAGTAAGTTAAATGTTCTCTAGCGCCGGTATACGGATAGCGCTATTGTTCTTGATAAACCAGATATGGAAGGCCAAAAAGTACTCACCATAAAAGCTGATTATAGTAATACCTTTAATTCATAAAATGACGTCCAAATAACGACTTCAGCGCTGAAGTTTTAATGGATGTAGCTTAGAGGAATTTGGCCAAAAATGGCCTCAACTAATTTAATTTTGAGCGAGCTGGAAAAAATGCTATAACGGTAAAATTAATTTGACGTAGCAAAACTAGGTGCGAAAAAATGTATTCATGTTTTACGAAAAAAATTGGTGCCTTTATTGATTTTAAATTCCTGAAAACTTGAATACTTAATAAGGGTCTTACTTCGATCTAGAGGAATAATTTGGTAAACGTGAATAAATATAATAATTAGCTTTCCAATTTAATAACAAGCTAGGCAAAACAAATTCAATATCGTGGATTATATCCATTGGGTATAATCCATCCATTATGAGTAATATACATTCTACAACGCAACTGGGGAAAACGTGGAACAACATAAAATAATGGAATGCGTAGAAAATTACGAATTAATGTTTTTTTCTATACACTAAGTTTAATGAAATTTAATCTCCTTCAAGGAAAGTCTCAACGAGGGCTGTTCAAAAAGTATCGGACTTTTTTTAATTAAAGGGCATTTATTGGACTAAAGCTACAAACTTTTAATCCCCTTCAAAGTAGTCTCCTTAGTGATGCACACTCTTCTCCCAGCGCTACTACCACTGTTCAAAGCATTTCTGGAAGGAATCTTTTGGAATGCTGTTAATCTCGGCCGTCGTATTCTGTTTAATGTCTTCTCTTTCTTGAAATCATTTTCCTTTCAGGGGCATGTTTGGCTTAGGAAATAGCTAGAAGTCGCAGGGAGCCATGTCGAGGGAGTACGGAGCTTGGCGAACCAGAGGAGTGTTGTTTTTAGCGAGAAAACTCTGAAGTAGATGTGCAGAGTGGACAGGTGCATAATCGCGATGGAGCTGCCAAGTTTTTGTTGCCCACAGATTCGGTCGTTTGCGCCGCACAGCATCACGTAGGCGACGAAGAACCTCAGGATAGTATTCTTTTGTGATGGTTTGGCCATGTGGTGTGTACTCATGATGCACCACTCCACTGGAGTCAAAGAAGACTGTCAACATGACCTTGACTTGACCTGCCTGAACGTGATTCACTTTCCACTGAAGTTTGACCATTTTTTGATTAATTGTACCACTCTATTATTCGAGTATTGCTCATGGCAGACTCCCCCAAAAGCCTGTTGAATCTTGCGAATTGTTTCCACTTGCGAATCGCCAAGATTTTGCCAAAATTTAATGCAGTAATGCTGCTCAAGTTCTAATGTCATTTTATAACTTGATAAAAACCGCCGAGTACAACACAGAGATCTACTCTACCGGCGACTGAAGCTTTCTCATGACACGAAACAGTGCATGCGCTTGCATGACAGTCCCCTCCACTCCCCCACTAACAATAAGCTTGGTCGCCAGCGCTTCATTCGCTTAAGGCCGTTTTACACGGGGCACGTTCTTGCACAATCTGAAGTGTGTACGAAGACTCGGAATCGGAAGGTGTAAAGCGGTGCATTGCTAGAATACATGCGAAAATGCGTGGACGGTAGATGATGGTAGAATAGCCCCTGTTTTAATTTCGTTCACGCATTCGCGCAATTCCACGCCATTTTAGAAATTAACGCAGTTCTAACCTGCGCAATTCCGTGCTCCGTGTAAAACGGCCTTTAAGCGGGAGGACAGAAGGCCCGATACTTTTTGAACAGCCCTCGTATTAAGTTTGCGATCACAAAACCATCTGACACCAACCCTACATTGAGCTAGAAACATTCCTTTCTCAACTACGCCACATAATCCAACCACTGACGAAGCAATGATATCTCGGAACTAATTTTCACATCTTCCCTCCACGTGACGGAAAAATTTAACACTGGCACTTCAAATTCTTTGGGCGCAGCCTTGCCTCGCGAACACATCCCGAGCAGCTGAGTAGGATCGCGCACCACGAGGAGGCGGAGGGGAAGGGGGATGGAGATATTAAAAACGGACAACCCATCCCTTTCCCTCTCCCTTGCGACATTTCCAGCCGTCCAGACACTCACCCCGACCTCGCATCCACTGATACGATCTTTGGCGCCTCGTATAACGCCAACTTCTTCATTGATGTGCCATGAATAGGTCGAGTGTAACGATTGGAAGTCGAATTGAAATGCTCTACGTTCCCATGCATTTTTGCGTCTCCTATTTTTTTAAAGCGTTTTTGTATTTTTAGAGCATCTATAATGCTTTACACCTGAACAAAATCACAGAAATTCTAATGAAAGCGTCAAAATCTAACAGATTTAATGGAAAGAAATGTGATTTCATTGTATTCGACCTTTCTGGTATGTTTTCTTGATAACAGTTCCCACTCTTTCTCAAATAATTTAACCTCCATACGTATTCTTACCTAAATATGGTAGAATTTTCTATCCTCAAACAATACGATAGCCGCATCTCAGATTCCAAACCTAAAACAAGTCTTTCTCACCACTTTCATTTCATTTATTTCAAGTTGCTCGATTTTTTTATTTATATCTCATATACATGGCAGTTTTAAAGACGTGTCAAAATTTTGCGATAAATTTAAATCACAATTTAAAGACAAAATTCGTGAATTTCACATTTTTGTCCAATGTAACTAAACCCATATCATTGTGATTTGTAAATTCTGATTACCGGCAGCTTTGGGCAAAGATACTTCTTTGTGGAAAAGAAAATAAGTTAATGAGTGAGGTAAATTGAAAACGTCGATCGAGTAAAGTCACGTCTGCATTATTATTCTAATAAATTAACAGAGTTAATTAGATAATACTACTTCTGCAACGTAATATTCTTCTATTAATCATCCGAATTTCATAGTAAATGAAGATAGAAATTCCTAAATAATCATTTCATCCCGCTGCAGGAGATGCCCGCTCTGTTTGTCAAAAAGCGATTTAGCACAAGCGCGGAGCAAAATACAAATTTTTATTCCCGTTCAATCCAAATGACAATCCCTGAAAAACAATTTGTATTGAAACAAATCTCGTAAGAAGTGTGAAGACAATCTTATCGAATCATATAGATTGATAACACTTCTACGAAGAGCCTCGAGAATTACAACTTAAGCTCTGATATTTTCGCATCAGGAAAGGACCATATAGGCCCGAACTTCCATTCGTCAAAATTGATTTCAGAAATGAAGGAGCTAGAATCTCACGTTGCGATACGATAACGAATCCTGAGAATGAATCTTTCCAAATCTATTGCTTTCGAAGCTTACCTATTCGCTTGAAAAGCGAAACAAATCATAACGGATTCCGTTCCAGTCAATTCTGCAGGGTTTTAAAGAAGTTCTACTTGGCAAAATAATTACTATTTACGAAGTTGTGATTATAAATAAGACGCTGAAAAGTGAAGAAAAGCAGTAAATATATAATAACTCTGCAAATGTACTTCTCTTTACCATATTCCGTGTGCTTTAACCCTGATCCTTCACAACTTCTTCCCTTCTCCATGAAAGTCCTCGACAGCTGACGTAAAAAGAAGTTATTTGGTTGCTGCCGAAATCTGAGAGTACCTAACCTCAAGGCAACAACTTCATATTCAAAATGTGGCGACGCGTCGGTCACCCAAATGATTTGTAAGGGCATCACTTTGATGAAAATCACTGGGAAATTGATCTCGGCTCTACGGTACAGGAGTGAATCTTTCCCGATGAAATTTTAGCCACAGCACTTACGATATTTTGCCTTATTGATATATGATAAATCTTTTTATTTAGCCTCATAATGTATTACATAGTTACAAGCTAACATTATTTTATAAGCAACATAGAAAATAACAAGAAGTAACTTATTGATTATAATACACCTAGGTATAGAATATTCACCGCTATATTCGTTTTTTGTCGGGGAAAAATGAGATAATTCTTTTCTATTACCTGCCATTAAAATTTCATCCATGAGTAGCACAAAAACATATAACTACAACCACGAGCTTCATGGACGCCACCATCAACACTTATAAAGCATAACAACTTATAACAGCCTCTAACATATCTGACTGCCATTGAAAGCTTAAATGAAGGTGAGATTTAAATAATACGGCCAATTTTCTTAGTCAATTCAAAAAGCACAACCTAAAATAGGAAGAAAACAAAACCTAACGCGAAGAGCGTAAATGTATACGGGTATGATCGGGTCGCGCCTAAAAAACCACACCCAGGGGACTCAGATAATATTATTAGGTGAATTGGTCAATGAATTTCAGAAGACAACAGTTCGGATTCCATGCGACCGTATTATAACGCTCGTCAATTATGTACACAAAATTTCTTAGAAGGGAAATACGGGTCTTGAAAGAAGGAAACCCGTTTAACAGCTACGCAACTCACTTTTCGGAAATATAAATTTACTTGATTTGGTAAGTATTAAGCAAAGTTCCACTGAATATAAATAAATTTCCAAACAAATAATAAATACAAAAAGGCATCAGTGAAACATTTTAATCGATACCCACGATACGATTTTAGTAAAATAAAACAAAACATATGTTGAGTTAATTCGTCAAGAACAAAATTCCTGATTTATCAAATCGCTGATGCGAGCAATACATGAGTTCCATGAAACGCCCATTCTGTTAAATCGAATTTATTATTCAAAATCACGTGCTTTTTCATTCGCTGTGGCCAGGGTAAAGAGGAGAACGAAGCATTAATGGCAAACGGTAACCCCAATTACTATTATTTTATACCCACTCCACTCAACCGCAGGTCCTTGCACCTATTCGGCAACTTCTTGGGGAACTTTTCGTCTACCAAACTCTCCTCCTTCCTCGTCTCCTCCACCCCTCATTTCCCCCCTCACCCTCTATTCCCCAAATTCCACCTCCCCACCCCCAAAATCCCGGGCAGCTGCCGACCCACTTCGCAGGAGACGGGAAGAACTCCTCCTGGAGATTGAGAGTTCACTGTTGAAGCGACAATTCCCGCGATCAATTTATGAATTCCACCACGGATAGTGACGGATTATGACATGAGCTGGACAGAACAGTCGTCATCGGCACTGAGGAGCGCCTTGAAGGAAACTTCCCCCACGCGGAAACTATGACGATGCAGACGTGTCGGACGACGAAGATGCTTCGAAGGTAGCGCCAGTTAAAGACGAAAAAAGACTAAAAGATAAATACGGCGCTCGCAAAATCATAAAAATAAGGGTTTTATTAACTTCAACACACTATATTACGAAAGATTATCAATTTTCATCCCGTACCTTCAAGGCAAATGCTTGAGCATTTGAAGCAGAATACCACATAGGCTGAATGTTTTCCACAACTTCACAAATTTTGTGCCTTATTCAATATCAAATGTATTCCCATGGAGTCTAATCGTCGGGTTATGATTTAATTGCGCGTTAGCTGGAATCTGCCCATATTAAAAAAACAATCAATTTTTGCCGTCCAATGGTGACAACAAATTATAATTTACGCCAAAGAATTTTGATTAATGCTAAATCACACTCACCATTCTAATTACGTAACCCATACACCCTTTCAAATTTTTAGACTGAGAAAACCACCAAAGTAGTTTTGGCTACGGAAAATTTCAGCACAGGATGAGGCCATTCCTTTGCCATATAGCGGATATATTCATAGTGACTTATTATTCGGGAAAGATCCTTAGATCCTTCATCGGGTACATTAATATAACTGACAACTTCAGGCTTTACTTTGTGAAACCTCTCCATATTGGAAATAAAGAAATAAAACTTTGAAAGGTTTACTATTGTTTTAATATGGGCAGGACCCGGGTTTCGTAACGTGGTTACATCTTCAGGCGTAACATACTCTTGTAACGTACTGAAGATGTAACCATTACGAAACCCGGGTCATGCCCATATTAAAACAATAGTGAACCTTAAAAAGTTTTATTTCTTTCTTTCCAAGGTGCATTAATGTTTAGGGCAAATGCTTTTTAGTGGCGCAATGAAATAAATGAACACCTACCCTAGCACGTCTTAATGAAACATTGGAAAAAAACAACGAATGATAGCGCAAATACCTATAACTTCCACTAAACATGCAATGTCTCGCGTTCCTCATATCCTATAAAACGTGGACACCGATGGAAACGTCGGAAAAACCGTCGCTGTAGTAAATTTGGCAGTCAACATAGGCAGACCGGCAGACCTCGCTTTTCAAGGCGCGTACGCAGCGCGCATTCATTCGGAAAGTTTCACCTCTCCACGCGGAACAAACGTCGGAAATTTCGTAATTAAATTAACAGGGACTCGCGGAGAATTTTCGCTCGAATGTCAAACCCTGTGACATGACGAGCATATCGCGAGTTCCATATCAACTTGTCACAAAGGCAGTACTCCCAATGGGAGGAAGCGACACGACGCGTCGTTGGGACCGCGGAACGGGTAAAGGTTTTCAGATAATGTTCGCCTCCATTGGTGATCTAGGATCGGTACGAAAATTCTCGTAATTAATTTCAAATAATCGAAGGAGAGCTTATCAAGCTGCGCGTTTGACAGGTTGTCAATTCCACGATTCGTATAGGACGGTGAGGAAAAATAATAAAAAATAAGATGACCTATGACACGATACGAGATGGGATGAAGGTATCTACGCTTTGTGAATATTCAATGAAAGTTATATTGCCTCATAGAATATCTGTACCGGCATTAAAAGGAGGGAATTTCCAACTGAGAATAAAATGAAAACACATTGACCTGCGAGTCCATTGACCTCGAAGCTTTTCAGTAATAATGCCTTCCTTGGTAATATTAGAGCGTCATCTGAGGAATTCGAACGAATTCATATACCTTTCTACATCTATTACCGTGGTACTTAAATATTTTACATTTTTACTTTTGCCTTTTGAATGGATTATTCGAAAGGGCTGCCTTAGAGTTTTATTAAATTTCAGGTCATTTTCAAGGAACAAATTCACTAAATAGATAATAGATCCATAATACATAATTAAATTTTATAAGCTGTGAAGTTCTCACTTTTCGTTGTATTTCTTCTTGAAAATTTTGTTTTTTTTTTCATTTGACCTTGTTTTTAAGAGCCAAAATAACGTCAAAATTCATTTTCGGGCATGCAAATTCCTAGAATTTTCCCGGGGGACCCCCGAGTCCTTCGCTGAGGGGAGACCATCATGACTCCAGCTGAGGGCCCCAATCACCCAAGACCACCTATGGAAGTAGTGTGTCCTTAAAACGGTGAAAAATTGCCCGATTTGCTTCAACTTTGTCCAATAAAATCTCAGAGAATTACCCCTGAATCTTATGAATTCATAAGTAGGACATGATCAACTTTTTGTCATTAAAAGTATCCAAAAAACCACCAATGAATTTAAACGAAAATTGACTCCAATGCGAGACCTAATGGAGAGTGCATATAGATATGTTCTCACGGGATACTGAAGAAAAAATGGATAGCTAACGCATCTGACACAAACAATTTTTTGCAATTATTTGGCTATGCTCCTTTTCCAATTTCTCATTCAAAGGTACATAATCTCGAACATTTATTCTGGTGGAAATTTATGAAATCGCATTAAACCAATATGAACATTAGCAAGGGCGTACCCATAATCAAAACCAAGGGGAGGCAAAAATAGCTGTGGTCGTTCAAGTTGTCACTTTTTTGCACAGAAAAGGTTAATGAAACCAAAATTTTAAGGAAATTATAACGGCAATTTACTAGCTTTTATAATTATTTGCTTGAAAAATAATGATTTTTATTTTAATTCCATGTCTTATACTAATGTCATTTTTCTTCAAAGGGAAATTTTGTTCATAAGTTTTCTTTTGAGCTAAATTTAATTTTGTTTCTGGGGGTGCAGTTACCCCCTCCTGCCCCCCACTGAGTACGCAAATGAACATTAGTAAATAAGATATATTTGGGATGTAGGTTTGTGCGAACGATTAACATTTCCCCGGAGCTGGCTACGGAAATTGCTACCACGTCACTTGCTAGGAATGACGTGAGGAGGACGTAGGGTAATGTGGGGCGCAGGACCAATCAGCTGACCACGTTGACAATATGCGTATTTTGTAAATTTTTGCTACTAATAATCCAGGGATATTTTATAGGTGGATTTTATTAAATGACTCAAATGTGTATTTTGAGTGTTTTTCAAATGAATAATGAGCATTTCATTGTAAAAACTGTTTTTTTAAGAAATGTAGATTTATTCGATTACCTAACCGATCTTTCGGTTCAAATTTAATTTTTGTTTCCCTTTTTCAAATGCGGTTAAAATTAACCATTGCCATTCGTCTAAACTGGTATTTCTAAAACCAAATAATTTTTATATTATGAATACACTAATGGTGGGTAACGAATCGCAATCAATGCTTTTCGTTTTCTTTGATGAAGGAAACTACCCTATTGTTCGAAAAGGCGACATTTTCGATCGATTTTTTTCCATCACAAGCCGAGAGAGTACGGAGAGAGGAGGTGCTTGAATCCGTAAGTATGCACGCGCGATGCATGTGGCCGTGCAGAGTGCATTTAGCCGGCCGGCCGGGCCGCAGCACGGCGTGCGCTTGGATTTTCCGGACAATGCACGCGGCGGGACAGATCGCCACTCTCCACAGACAACGACGACGCGTCACAATGCCACCGAATGGCAAAACGATGTCACGCCAAGGCAAGCGTGCAGGGTACAGGGCGACAAGGCTGTCCGAGCACTCGGAGTAACTACTAAGAGCAAGAGCGATGAACGTGGATGAACGGAGACCTGAAGCGAAGGCAATACATGAAACCAACGAACTACTGATCGGAACAACGGGATCGTTGACCCCGTATTGAAGATAATACATCGGGAAAACATCTAGATCCCTCAAAGAACATCGTATGTGAGAACATCGTAAGGCGACCGAAAATGAAAAAAAAATCGCCTTTCCACGCTTGGAGAGCATGCATTTCTTAGCTTTAATGCTCTCGTTTTCCCATATATTTTCAAATGCATTATTATGTTAAAAGCCAGGTCAAAGGACTGCGTTCGAGATGTGATCATGGGCACTTCACAGATAGAGTGCTCAGCCCAAACCAACTGAAATATTCATTCCTGTGCCATACATCCAACTTCCCACAGTTGAAGGCTTGTTTTATCCAGAACCTGGACACGTAATAAATTTCCACGAGTCAAATGTCATCACCATAGAAAATAAAATAAATTTCCCAAGGCATGCGAGAGATGCAATAGAAATAGCAAGTCACGGGGAGAACTTCTACAGGGATGACGGTAATCCTCTCTCTTCATCTTTCAAACGGCTCTTCCAACAATCAGATTCAAAATGAACAAATCAGCGCGCGCCTGACTAGGATTATATTGCAAGGAATCATAGGCTCTGCAGATCATTACGACCCGAAGACGGGAGCTGGAATGCGCCCGAAACCGTCGTCCGCTAAAATGAACCCACGCGACCTAAACCCGGAAAACATTTATCCAACATTAGGTATGTTAACTTATGATGATGATGTTGAAAAAATATCCATGAACGGGAATGGAACCACTGACCTTTGACTCTCCGGAAGCACTGCGTAGTACACACTTTGTAACCATGGTCAGAAAGCCTGGAAGCCAAAAACTGCTTGGTATACCTAGGATTCAATTTCATTAGGTTAAATATAAACAAAAAAAACGATTCTTAAGGAACAAACGGCAGACAAAAATTGTAAGAACCAGGCATGGCAGGTGAAACGAAACGACAGTCAAAAACAGTAAAATTTCAATTTTTTCGTTCCTGAGAGCGGAATGCAGAAACGAAACGAAATGCAGAAACGAAACGAAATGTTTAAACCTAGGGAGCTAAACTCAGGGTCGGAACGAAATCGGAGTCAAAACTACTTCGGGTCGAAACTGAACTAAAACCGCTGGGACGAAATCAAACACAGATTATGTTTCGCACCGGAGGGACCACGTGCTTCACCTTCGAAGTGCTTAGTTTTGACCCACACACCGATTACCCGGTATGGTTGAATGAAGTATAAGTTCGGCTTACCGCCATTAGATGCATGAGACACTCATATTTTTACCACTTACAGGAAAACGGTGAGCACAAACTGGCCATTCGATTTTTAAGCTCAATGCTTTAACCTATTTATTTTCTAGCATGAAATGGGTCGAAACTATTCCCTCCACTCAACTTCTGGGATCGAAACGCAACTAAGACCATCGGAGTTTCGATTAATTTAGTTTCGTTCCTGGGTATTAAGTCCCGTCCCGGGTTGAAACTAAACTCCTTGGTGATTTTAATTTCGTGCGGGAGCGAATCTAAACCCAGGCCTCGTATTTTCGTTTTCGAAACAAAAAAATTCTTGGTAGAGTTCATTTATATTTTCAAGGTTGTCACTAACGTTTAATATTTAAAAAATGCTTATTAATCACATATATTCCTTTTAAATTTTTCATTTACCACCATGGAATGACATTTAATTCCCCACTTCCGTCTGAAAATCCTCACAATTTCAATATATATTCTGCATTTGTTCAATTTAGTTTCCGGAAGCACTTGCAGGTGAGCGTTTCCTCGCTTAGAAATATCTAGTAGATATGAGTTACCTATTTGATATCCCGAGAGAAATGAGCTATGTACATTTAGGCAAATTTGAGTTTCACTGGTACCGGAGGCTAGAGTGTTCCGAAATCATGCCTCTATGACTCCGCTCTCGAGTATTTCTCTTCATTCCGAAGTCCATTAATCCAAAACTGCCAAAAAAATAAAAACTCACCCACGATGAGCGCAGATTTGAGAGAAAACGCCCGAAAATGCATCATGTGCAGTGCGTATGGCACTTAATGAGTTAATCGCGATACTTCGAAAATCAAGTGACTCTTCCTGCTGAGTACTTGGAGGTGATTCGATATCCAAAAGCTCCCTTGTCCATTAGTAGCTATGAAATAAATTCGAATACTCCACGTCATTGAGGGGGAGCGCATTCTGAGTACGGGAGGGTTATTATGTACAAGGGAGGAGGCAACTTGAGAAGCAAAAAAAAAGAATAAAAAAGTGGCTATTTCTGTAATGGAAAACCGGGGCACGTCCATATAATGGGCATGATTGATTCGTCATTAAAAACCGTTAGGAGGGCACACCTGTACGGGCCCTTGCCCGAAACTTGTAGCGTCTCACTCACAAGCTTCTTGTTTTACGATATTTCCATTTGCGAGTCAGGAAACTAAATTTTGTACTGCATTTAAAGGAGTTTGTAAATAAATCATTATTTAGACTCTATGATAAATTGTTCGTTCATTTGGTATACTTATTAATTTATCATTTTGTGCAGTAATTATGACTGAAACATTTTTGATCACCGTGTAATTTTTAGCTGAGGAAAAAATGGGTAAGGGGCACGTTTACACAGTGTGCCAAAGCATTTTCATTGTTTGATGTCCTCCATGCATGAAACTTATTTTCCAAAATACAATTATGAATATTGGCAATAATCTTTCAACGCATAAGAAAGATTAAAATAGCATTGTATTTTAATTATCTTGTGCCATTTATACAAAAAATACGTAACCAATTATTTAAAAAAAAACAATATTCTTTGGTTCATACACGAGTGTGATTACTTTTTACTAGCATTTGAACAGTTTTTTTAACTGATATAAACGGCTTAGTGTCCATTTCATGACCAAAAATCGAAATATTTAGATATGTAAATGTACCCTATGCAATGCGTAAACTGGTGCCATGCATGAGAGTGGGCGAGTATTTTCAAACCCTTGAGTAGTAAGTTAGTAGATGAGACAACTTAATCGGCTGCAACATGTCATATAGCCAGATAAAATCTTTGAAGGTCTAATGGAAAGGAAGAACGGCAAAAGAAGGATAAGATATATGGATTAAGGATATAAAAAAAAGACTTATGAAAGGATTAAAACATTGACTCATAGAAGAATTGAGTGGAGAGTTGCGTCAAACCAAAATTAGAATTGCTGACAGTTGGTGATGACATGGCTGTTGACGGCTCCTGCAACCAAAACCCCAATTGATACTGTTTATTTTCACGTATATCATTAACTCTTACTAAAGGAGCAAATACCATTAAAAAGAAGCATCTAAAGAAGTTTTGTTTCACAGCTGATGTGTACAGTATTTTTGAGGAGAGTATGGAGGTATCCCAAAGCATGCGTGTAGTACGTTGAATGAGGGACGTAGAGAAATGGAAAATCACGTCTTGCGTAATGTTCGAACACTATGAACAGGTGATATGCAAACTGTACGCTTGCGATAGAACATCCCATCTGTGTAAAGTAATCGAATCCGAGTGTTCTAGACAGACTTCGCCTCGAGATGGGAGAGTTTCAGACTTTAGTGTTCCACCAGGGAGAGATGATAAATATCCACCCCGCGATTCTCATTTGTGTAACTCCGGTCTGCAGCGGGGAAACGAGAAGAGAGAGGAGGAGGTTGGAATGGAAGGATTCCCTCATACTCAGCATGTTAGGAAAGAGGCTATAGCTTCTGGCGAGGCGGTCAAATGTTTGCGGTGGAATCTCAGGGAAGGTATGAGCAAGGGAGCCTGACTATGAGCCCAGTGACCGATAGCTAAGGCTGAAATTGGAAACTGGTGGATTCGGAAAAAAATTGTCGAAAAAATTATGTATTGCGATATTACTATGCAATTGGGGTACAGTTAGTGAAATGAAGCTTTATGAGGACACATACCACCCAGTAAATTGGTCTTTTTTGGTGACCGTGCCCGTGACCGACTCGCGTAAAAATTATGTTGCTATCTTGAAATTTACAACGTGTTTATAAACTCGCTTTTTCGTCGTCTTGTCTGGTTAAAATCTTGCATCTGAATTTCAACCCTTTTTCCAATAAGATATCAGGGTGAAATTTCCAGGATAACTCGGGACCAGGTGCCGATGCAATATTGAAACACATTCATCATGATCGAAACTGTACTACGATTTTTATTCTGAATTTATAATAAAAATATGGAGATTAGTTCAAAAAAAAGCCAACAAAATTTGATGGCGTCGGTGTAGTCAGTAATTGGAAGGAGAATGATAGAAACTCATCATAACAAATTTGTTTACATCAAAGTTTATTGAAAAATTGCCGCGATTAAAACTTTTTTTATACAAAGTTTCAAAATAAGTACAACAGACCCAGTTTAACTCTTGCTTGTTTTTCAAATATAAAAACTAAATACATCGTATAAAATAATTAAAAGGTAAAATTTTCAAATTCTAGATACTGACGAATGTTGTAAATGGCGTCATTTATGTGCCTAGAAAAGTTCAAGGTGGCAGTGTAAGCTGAGAGTGAGGAATCCGTTGGCAAAGATGAGCGAACAAGCTGGAAGCATGCGTCCTCTAAACCCATTATAGCCCAATGTCGCTTCCAATTAACGTTAAAAATACATGCATTTTCAGCTCTATACAGAAAAGATTTAAACTACGTGTTCTTTTTGTGCTGTAAAGTTTAATAGTGATATCTGCAGCTGCCATAGTAATTATGAATGAGAAGAGATTTTCCGCATTTTAAAAATGAGATGTGTTGAAATTTAATTTCTCCCAGAAACAGCTCTGGGTTAGAAAGGGATAAGGCTACGTTCCGACTCGGCAGAAATCATTACGGTCATAGAGTAATATTAGCAATACGCCCTCTACTTTTGCATGAAGGCCATATGTAACGTGGCATTCATAATGAAAATATAAGGCACAGAATGAAAAATAGTGGTTTACTTTAAGTTTTCATGCTTACATTGTAGGCAGTACAGTGACAAATACTCAATATACCCGTTTGCACTAACAAAAGTGTAGTCTTTCAATCATATATGAAGTTTTACATGCCGTTAATCGTTGATAAAAATATTTGCAGCTATTATGTGAGGTATTCATTTTCTGGGCTCAAGTTGCACGAAAGTATGATGAAAACTGGGAAATAAAGTTAATTTTAAGTTTATTTTTCCTCAATACCAACGGGGAAATGAACGATGTCTCGCAATATTTGTTTACTAACTAATTAAATCTCACTTTCGAATTATTTGAATACTTTAGGCGCCAGTTTAAGTTATGAAAATAAAAATTTTTATGTCCTGAAGAGAAGCTATTCCTCAAATTATTGAGTTCCCATAGAAAAAGTTACAAATGGTAGCCCAATACTCCTCCTATGCCAGTTAAACGGAAATAAATTTACCACTCGATATACTAAACTAATTAACTCAATGTTTCAACACATAGGTAAGCATAGATTATAGAATCGTAATTGCAAGGTGATATTTGATACTTGAATATGGTGCACAAAAGGTTAGAAAAATTTGGGCAGATGATGATACGCCGTATCCAAACCGGTCGCAAATATATATTTCATTTTGTGGAACAGCAGATTTTTTTTCTTACCCTTTGTACATCATGAAGGAGTTCCAACATGTTACGCCACACACCATCGCATTTTACTTGAGTATGGATTGGTTAGTAAACTCCCGTTTCCCAAAATATTACTGAAGTTGGGTTGTCTGGGTTGGCCTTAACCAAGGATGGCAAACGAGGCGAAACGAAAATGTTTCGTTTCGACCTGGAGCGAAACGAAATACGAGGCCTGGGTTTAGTTTCGTTCCCGCACGAACTTAAAATCACCAAGGAGTTTAGTTTCGACACGGGACGAAACTTTACTCCCAGGAACGAAACTAAACTAATCGAAACACCGCTGCTCACAGCTAAGTTTCGATCCCAGTAGTTGAGTGGAGGTGGAAAAGAGGGAATAGTTTCGACCCATTAAGTGTGACATACGTGTAGAGACGTTGAAACATCGACGAATGACCAGTTAGTGATCACCGTTTTCCCGTTAGTGGTAAAAGTATGAGTGTCCCGTGCATCTAATGGCGGTAGTTCGAACCCCTACTTCATTCAACCATACTTCGTACTCGGTGTTTGGGTCGAAACTAAGCTGTTCGAAGGCGAAGCACGTGATCCCTCTGGTGCGAAACATTATCTGCGTTTCGTTTCGTCCGAGTGGTTTAGTTTATTTTCGAGCCGAAGTAGTTTTGCCTCCGACTTCGTTTCGACACTGAGTGTAGCTCCCCGGGTTTAATTCTTTTTCGTTTCGTTTCTACATTTCGCTCCCGGGAACGAAACTATTGAAACTTTACTGGTTTTGACTTTTTTTTAGTTTCTATTGCCATCCCTGGCCTTAACTTGTGAATACTGCGAACCCACCTTGAGCGTTCTCGTTTCTACACACTTACTTTGAGGAGATTACACACTTAGAGAGAGAGAGCCGCTGTCAAATATTCAGTCGTCTGCATGCAAGGCCGTAGCCAGAAAATATTTTCGGGGGGGGGGTTATGGAATAGTAGACAAACATAAAATTATTTTTATAAGATAAATAAAATAGCGTATACGGTTAAATATACGTATTTATTATAAACCCTTAAAGGAAAATATAAAAATATTATTATGAAATTGCATTTAGCCTTCTAGCTTTCTTTGCAGCGAACAAATGAATTAACTCCTCGGTGTCGGTGTCAATTCTGCGGTCCCTCAGGAGGCTCATAAGTCACTCACCTCTCTACTAATTCACAGCACTATTATTTCACACACTGCACTAAAACTACATACATTGCACCTACAAATTCGCGTAGATAATTATTGACTTAAGTCGCATTGGACTACTAGATGTCCATGCACCACTATATAATATCGTCGTGTGAGCACCAAGCGAGCATAAAGTATCTATTTAATTTTTTCATTTCGAGGGGGGGGATCGATCCCCCTTGATCCCCCCCTGGCTACGGCCTTGTCTGCATGGACGAAATGAGGCGACAGGAATCGGCAAAACAGTTGAATGCCGGAGGTGGAGTGGGGCAGTCAGCTGGAAGGAGTGTGTGGGCTGCCCGCCGTCGGTTTCCTTTGGACGCGGTGGTCTCCCCCGAGGGGGTTGAGGGGGGTGATGGGGGAGAAGGGAATGGTGGAATTCGGCCAGTTGAACGGGAGCAGCAGCCCCGCCTTGTGCGTGTCTTTGGAAGGGCGCTCACTCCGGGTGGGCGGAATGGAAGGGGTCAGATGTCGTCCCTCAGTCAACCCTCTCCCTCCCCCAACCCGGAGTGGGGAGTCCAACCCTCGACAATCCATAACAGCATTGAAAATGTGTAATTGCCAATGCTCAGAAAAGAGAAGACATGTGAAAGATTTCAATGTAGTTATTTGACATCTACATATATGGAAAAGTATGTCTGTTTGTCTGCCCGCTGTACACTTCCATGCGGCTGCTCGAATTGCAACCAAAGTTTGGCCTCGTTCGGATTACGATTGTTGTTATATATGGTATATGGTGCAGAAAAGTTTCTCGGGTTTTTCACCGATTGAGGTCGTCCATCTCTCCCGACGTTTCGATCCGCGACTTACTGATCATCCTCAGGGGATCTTCCGAATGCCGGTCTTCGGAATTTCGGGATGGCGGGAAAAACTCAACAAGCGTGAACCAATCAGGTTACACCTGACCTCGGATGGAGTGTATATATGCTGAAAATTTTCGAAGAACGGCATTCGGAAGATCCCCTGAGGATGATCAGCAAGTCGCGGATTGAAACGTCGAGAGACATGGACGTCATCCACCGGTGGAAAACCCGAAAAACTTTTCTGCAACTGATACGCCGGGAAAACCTAAGATCATGCATGGTATATGGTATTTGGGGGAGGCGACCGACAGCTGCGGTCATTTGCGCCATGAGGGAAGGGGAAGGAAGGAAGGGTGGAGAGAAACCCGACGCCGGCATTAGCCTGCACTGAACGGAAGGCGCCAAGGGGACCACAGCTTAACGTCCCATCCGACGGACGGAGTGTTGCGCTTGAAATGTCCTCCACACAACACTCAAGCAGGGATCGAGTAGTCTCTGAAAATTCTCTGCCACTGCCGGGATTTGAACCCGAGCCCGTCGGGTGGGAAGCCAACACTCTAGCCACCACACCAAGCCGATCCCCCGATTACGATTGTTCCAGCGATCGTTGGAACTACCGTGCAATCACACAACGATAGTTAAAAACCGTGCTGCCCTCCAGTGCTGAAATCTAAAGTGAACGAGAAATTGATTGTTAGCAATGCTGTTTAGGTATGTAGGGTTAAGATATTACTGTGTTAAACGCGTATCAAACGTATAATTTTTCTTCCTCCCGTTTTTCCTTTTGTTCCCCCGGATGAAAATGGTGATGAAAGGGAAATGTTTTCATCACATTACGTAGGTGAAAATGGAATCGAAGGCAGTTCTGCAAAGCATCAGAAACAACGAGTACCAAAGGTGTTTCGCGCAGTGTAAAAAAAAACGTTTTAACCAATGCATCGGTTTAAATGGAGAGTACTTCGAAGGTGACTAGCGTTTGTAACACAAAATATTTCATTTTTTATTTTTTTCATTCCCCCCCCCCCCCCCCCTAGTAGTAGGGAACCTATAAAAAAGATAAATAAATAACAGTAGACGGTTAAATTTAAAGAATTCAGACGTTATCGTGCGGAAACTTAACATTACAGGGATGCGATTCTGTTTTTCACAAAGCTCCACGCCACGGTAAGATACCGTGTCTCATGCCGTACACTCCATTCCTTTTTTTTCGAATCACGACCTCAATCAGCACACGCTGCACTTATTTATCGCGAGATATATAATTAACTCCAATCTTGGCGCATAGATAAGCTATTTATGTCCTGTTATTTGTAATTATTCAGTTATAATAAAGAAAATTAAGCAGAATCCGGCCCCAAAATTAATAAATAAAAAATTACAATTTTTGCAAAAATAAAAAATACATCACAACTTAAGTTTTGCTTTTCACAGAATCACATATCTTGAATTCAAAAGGTTTTTCAGAAGGTATTCAGCAACGTCGCGGTATACCGTAAACAGAAAATTATTTTGTGGGATAAAGAGGGTTCACCTGGGGAGAGGGTGTATTTCTAGGTGATTCAGATGGAGGTTCTACGCTTAATACAATACCTCCAACGGATTTCGGATAGGGTTTCGCTCGCTACGGTCTTATTCATCAGGTTTTACAGCTTCATCGAGTACCTTCAGCGAGATATGGGTCAGTTCTGAAGTTATTATTTTATGGAATTAACCATTACCTATATCCTAGAGGCGGTGAATAAACAATATAGTTGTGGTCTTCGACAAACTAGTACTCGTAACATAGAAAATGAATAATGTCGTTAGAATGAAACCAGATATATGATTACTGCATTTTAATGACACGATTCTCAACCTGAGGCACACGCAAACCCTAAGGAACGTAAAGGTTTATGCAGGGGTACGCAGTGACGTAAATAATTATTTCGTTAATAATTTGTTCCAGTTTCCGATTGCCCTAAAATTATTTGGTTGAAGGGAACCAATAAAGCCCTTAGGTAGAAAAACCATTGCCAATCCATTATACTACATAGTCGTGATTTTTTGTAAAATGTTATTTTCAAATACGAAATTGATTCTAGCCATAAGTATGATACTAAAACAACAAAAACTACACTCTAATGCAACAGTTCTCAACCGGTAATTCGCACACCCCTAAGGGTAGATAAAAGGTTAAACAAAGGCACGCAGATAACTAAATATATTTATTTCGTTCACTTCTTTCCGGTTCCGTTTTCAATTTTGCTGAGATTGTTAACGCGAAAGAAACCAGTCATTTTGCAGCCGTAGTATCTCGCATTTGCAAGCACCGTACTAGAGAAGTCAGTAGGCGTCATGATGAAAATAAGTAATTTTTAATCAAGCAAGCAAGCAAATCCACGCGTGAGGGATAATTTCAGTCATGCATGTTCACCCTTTTGAGTATGTAGTCGCAAAAAATGGAGTGATACGAGGCTCCTACGATGAGCCTTTGAAGAGTCTACCTGTCGCTCCATTCCGAGGGAAATTATAAAAACAATTGTTGATGACAGTCGTGAAAGTGAAGTATGTACCTAGTGGAAATCACGCAAAAATTTCAGCCGAGTCGACATACGGCGACACGCAAGTAAAGGGGAAGTTTCCACGAGGTGATAGGAATCGAAACATGAGTTGCTCGAATAGAAATAACCCTATTTACTGTGGGTAAACTCTTCTGGGGATTCCCATCGGGTTAATTTATGCATATCGGCCAAATCATATTTCAACCCTATTTACTGTTGTTCGGGCATAGAAATAAATTAAACCTCATCTACCGGTAAATTAACCGTTAATACGAATTTTAAGGAAAACTTCACCAATATTAGTGAACATAGAACAAGAATTAAAAATTTAATACAACATGGGGTTAGTGAGGGGCAAATAAAGATTATAAGTTTGTGAGGGAGGGTGTAATTTCAATAAAAGTCTAGGGTTATATTTACTTAATGACTACCCATGATATTTGGTAATTAATTTCATACCACTATAAATGGGATAGTATGTACGCCCCTTGGGTGAGCACTTTGCTTTTCGCAACAGTTAAACAGTTTTTGTGAGGGCAGAAAAGACGATAAAGTAAGAAAAGCTCCAGATAAGAATTTATCATTGGTGTGCACCAGCGGCGCAGCGAGGGGGGGTTTTGGGGGATGAAACCCGCCCACAGATCAAAATTGTTTTTAAATAAAAATATTTAAATGTACAAATTTTGTATCTAATAATAGGGGGACGGGTAACACACAAGCAAAACATCAAACTATTCACACCACCGTTTAACTCACAATTTTGAACAATTCATCTTCAAAATTTTCTGGGGGAGGGAGGGAGGGCCTCCGCTCCTCCCGCTTACCCTGGTGGATATTATATACCCCCCAAACCCCATAAAATAATTCCTAGCTGCGCCCCTGGTGTACATCCGTCCACTAACACCTTCGTTGCGTGGGAAACGGAAAAAATCACGCGGAGGGCTTGAGCTTGAATGTCAGTCTCGACTCCTGCGTTGTCTAGGAGTATTTGTGAATGACTTAAATGTCTTCTTGAATTCTCTGAATTCGTTCTTCTTGAATTTATATTTTAATTTTTGCCTTGGAGTGAATGCAAATAAAGGTAAAAAATATCAGAGACAGCCAGTTCAAAATATAATTTTTTTGGAGACAAGGTCTAGGGATTATTTTTAGTATTCTACCGATTAAGGTAGGATTCCATGGAGTGCTTAAGAAGCATTCTGGGAAAATCCTCTTTCTTCGATTAAGAATAAAGTCTACCCCCTTTTTCATCCTAAGTAAAAATCCTAATCTTTTCCTTCCTCTCCCTCGTTTACCCAACATTCTACCCTCACTGTTTTTAACATACCATCACCGCTATTTACTCCCTCCATCCATAACTTCCGTCTCCTCCGTATATTATCTAAAAGCTGCCTCTCCTCACCCACCATGTCCAGCACATCTTCGCTCTTCTTCCTCTCCGTACACTTTACCTTCTCCATTCATCTCCACACCCACATCTCGAATGCCTCCAGTCTTTTCTCGTCTTCCTTCCTAAGTGTCCACGTTTCCGTACCGTGAAGGGCTGCACTCTAGATCAAACTCTTTACTAACCTTGGCAGCATCAACCTGGCAACATTAAATTTGCAGTAGGCATTGGTAATTGCTAAATGAAAACTTTCAAATCCTATAGCTGTGAATTCTTCTCGGGTTTCCATCCAGGGCCGAGATCGGCCCTGATGACGATAGAAAAGGATTCTATCGAAACGTCGGCAGCGATGGAGATGGAGCTCACCCGGATGGAAACCCGAGAAGAATTCACCGCCATCATACGCCGGGAAAAAGTGAAATCTTTCAAATCCTATATTTCTCAATTACTGTTGATCTTTCCAAATAGAAGACCTCTGCCAGGGAAAAATATGGATTGTCATTATTTTTTACGCCCAGTTTCAAACAATGAAAAAATTCACTTCAGAAATATACTTTTTCTATAGCACTGAAAGGAGAGAAATTTCCCCTTTCTCCACGCTCATCAACCCTTTTTTTTACATAGTTTTATTATTATGGGCTGAACTTATCGCAAATACAAGTTAATGCATCTGCCGCTGGACGAGAAACAACCAAATTTCAAATAATTTTAAATAGAAAAATATATGCTTGACCTTCCGAGGTCAAAAGACTGCGACACCGTTTCACCGATCACTTTTGGTAGATTTATATTATTAATATTATTATGTGTATTTTTTCAAGGGAAACTTTATTATTCCCTGTGCATCGTTTTACTGGCCATATGAACACCAGAATCCATATTCCCCGTATTTTTATCGAAATGACGAATAAATGAATTTTTGAATGCATTATTTTCTAATGCTTCCAATCGATTGTATTAATTTCCGTATTTGCCTATAAATCAAGTTTTTAGCTCAAATACCTCACAGTTTTCGATAGAATCGACTAGTGCATGTTTCCTTAAAACCATTGATTATGAGTTATAAATATTGATTGTGAGAATGAACAACAATCGGTAAGTTTGAAATTAATTCATTTCTATTTGCATTCCGTTAATTGCTGGGCCTAAAATAATAGCTACATATTTTTATTTATATTAGAGTTTTTACACACTAATACTAAGGTAAAGGAACTAAAAGACAGAAAAACTCCTGCCAAGTTTGATGAAGTTTTAAAACTTTCGCGGTCTATATGTGGTCAATTAATAAAACTTTTTTTAAAAACACCCCACGAATTTCAACAGGGACCAAGGACAGACGATTAGCTATGCATGGATCCCAATAATATCTCGAAATAAAGGAATACAATACCAGAATGTTCCATTCCAACTTCCATCTCCCCGCTCCTCTCCCCCACAGTGGCGATTTATAAACAGGTGACACCCTTTTCATAGCTCATTAGTATTGAAGAGGTCCCCAGCAGAGCGAAGGAAACGCCGACTTTTAAGCCACAAGATGTGAATTACCCCAAAAGTTTTATTAATTGACAGCCTGCTGAGTTTTTTTAATTTTTGTATTTACGTGCTTTTTGGTCTGCGAAATCGTCCTCGCGAGATACAGGGGCCAGTGGATGGGACCAGCGAGTGGGCTGACAGACGCGCTTGCTCTCACGAGAGAGAGCTTCCCCGTTAGACTTCTGGCGCGCAACCTCAATCCTCCTAAATCTCCTCCTCTCAACTCCACCCACCCACCCCGCTCCTTCCTTGTCTGCCCGCGTACAAAATGGCAGTCGGCTGTCCGACATTGAGGTCGGCGCGCGCTAAACACCGCTTTGTTCCCTACCCCCCACCACCAACTTACTCGCGCGAGACTCGGGGAGTGAGTCCGTCTCCAAAAGCCGAGGACGGCGTTTCGCAATACCGTCTTCCTCCAGAAAATCGCTTTGTTTCGCCGTTTTTTCTTCGTTATTTTTAATTTTAAATAGTGCGGTACTGTGCTGGTAGAATCTGTTAGACGAAATAATCCTTGGGTGAAGAGTTTTCGGGTCAGGAACTGCATTACTTCAAGTACAGTGCAGCAGTACTGCAGACCCGTTGGCGACCCCCGAGTACTCTTAACGCAATCTATTCGCCGGGAGAGCTCCAAATATTTCTAAATATTCCTTATCGGTTCATGTTCCGCAAATATGGCCGTTGAAAAATTGGTACATCCTCCTTGCATGGGTAAATATCTTCAATGACTTCAATTCACATCGTGGTAAGACTTGGTCAAACGATTGGTTACACAGAGGCACAGTTTTGCCTTTAGTAAAAACACCATATTGTCAATTTGAAGGCTTGGATGAAAGCAGTAATGTCAAGTGTCGACCGCGGCGTTTTTAGGCGGCGCAATCAACGCTATTAAGATGTCAGGAAAAGTAAAAATTATTGTATACAATAGCAATATCATTAAATCGAATTATCTTTGAAGTAGGCTTGAAACGAAATTAATCATGCACAAGTTTCTAATTAAACTTAAGAGCAGCGAAAAAGAATATTTTTTGTGTAACAAAAAATTTGCTAGCTTATACACAGATTAGTGTCATGAACATTTCAAAAAATAACAACATTACTTAATCAGGAAAGGGATATTTAATCAAATGCTATGTTCCACAACCTCTTTCAGTTGCTTATAAAATGAGTGGCTTCTTGAGGCGATATATTGAAATCTCATCAGGAGATACGAATACGTTCATTCTATCGCTATCAAAGTGCTCCGATCTACGTCCTTAAATTCATTAGATGGCAAAAGAGCTATATGATGGTTAAAAATTCTTTATCCGTCATTCGCTCTGCCTTAACGACCCTTATCAAGCAATCGTGTTCACTAATGTTGATAAAAATTGTATACATATATTTGTATTTACGTCATATTGAAATGTGATTTTTGTATGCAGGTGAAAGTCAGTGACCGCCTTCTCGTCTTTATTGCGATGAATTGCATTTTTCCCTTAAAGTACGATTGAAACGAAATTAACCACGTAGAAGTTTCTTAGTACACTGAAGTTTAGCGAAAAAGAAGATTGCTAAACGGCTTCCACACTTACTTCTTTAGTTGCTCCTTCTTTACTCTCATACTCTGCGTCATTTAGACATTTCTATATACTCGAGTGAACGTATCTGAGCCTCCGTCAAATATTTACTGCGAAGTACCACGGCAAAACCGGGCTCGTCCTGAGGGACTCTTCATTCATTACCGGGATTTGGGCCCGAGCCCCACGCGTAGTAATCCCGTTAGCATTATGGCCACCTAATCCGACCCGGGGAGAGTCTAAAAACGTCGACACCGCCGCTTATGGTTTTTTTCCCGCTTGTGTCGGTCCCTCAAGCAAAATTGGTCGGGAATGTTTCAATTGGAGACGCGAGAAATTCGAGGGGTGCGAGGAAATGCGTGGCGCAGCCGCGCCCTTATTGGCGAACTAATTGGGGTGGAGTGGGGGGACCGGAAGACAGGGCGAATAGAGGGTGGGGGGGCTATGATGGCACGACAGGATAGAGGCGTCCTTTGACGTTACGCAACCTCCCAGCTCGAGATGGGAAGCGAAAAATCATGGAATGGTAATGGAGAGAGCGATTTTCCGCCTTGAACACGTCAGCCAGCATAAGCGATAGCGAGAAGAGGCTAGACGAAATTTAAAACCCAAGATAAGACAATTTTACTAATTAATGATTGAAATCGTTTAAAATCAGACCCCAGCGTGGAGATCTCTCATCAATTGTTTATGTAATCTTTGGAGGGTGGGCAAGATGAATATAAGGTAAGTATAGTAAGTGATAAGAAGTTTTAAACAAGTACCCTTACGGTACCTCACACATGAAATAAATGTGAAATTCAAAAAATTAAGGGAGTCATACAATGCTAATAAATAGTTAAGAAGCTCTACGATAGCTCTTTGTGAAAGAATTATTAAAAACTTTCATAAAAAATTATTAACAGATTAATTTACAAAATATTTCCTCATTTTGGGTAGTGGCAGTTCTTTTTAGGCCCTACGCATATAATGTACACATGCACCCTTGTCTCTCACCATACGAGCGTTCGAACGCAATCTCTCTTTTTTTGACGTTAAGAGGGACAGCTGGTAAAATATCCAAGTAATCCCCTCTATGCACATCACTGGTAACTCACAGGCCCAAGCCATTAGGTGGTGTTATTAGCAGGAATTAAAAGTGCACTGCAAATTTTAAAAAAGGCGCTATTGTCTAAAGCAACGCAAGCTTATGTAAGAGTGCTAAATGCATGCTTCAATCATAAATGTAACTGGTAAAGTTTTAGAATTTAAGTATACTGGGATTAGCCATGGTGATAACTTTACGGAGTCACCCGCAATGTACAATTTGTGCGAAAAATCCACAGAGAAAAAATCATTCACTTTGACTGGGATTCACACCTCAATACCTCGATTTCCGGTCGAGTACTTTAGCAAGTTAAACAAACAAGGCGTCGTATCATACCGAGGCGTTACTCGGCCGGAAATCAAGGGATCCGGGTTCGAATCCGGGTCAAGGCGAATGATTTTTTTTTCTGTGGATTTTTCTTACAGTTTTAAAAGTTTATAGATAAAAACAAATAATAATCCAACTTTTTTTCCCGTGACTTCTTGACTTTGTTGTGAATTTCTGCAGATTTTGTAAGCTATTCATATTTTACAGGATTAATTTAATGTTCAAAATTTGAAAGAAATCGTAGAAGGTCAGGTTGTGTTTCCTAGTCAACTCTTGTTGAGTAACCCATTCATTGAACCCTTCATTGAACGTTAGATTTTCACAAAATATTCCACCGGATTAACCTTTGGACCGCTTTCTGAAGATAAAAGCGTTCCAATAGATCTTCCTATCTTTAGAAACATTTGAAATCTACTTTCAAACTGACAATTTACGCATGAAAATTCATTTTTTTCAACAATAAAGACGCGCTTTTCGGAATGCGCAAGTGAAAGTGTGATCAAAGGAATAATCGTTATCCTCCCTTTGCTATACCGTGAGCCTCTTTTTTTCCATTTCGCTGACCATTCATTCCACAGGAGCACATAAAATACCCAGAGAAAGCATATCCCTCGAAGCAACCTGAAGGGAACTACGGTTGAATTCTTTTGTCCGGCGGAAGAAAATCAAATCCCCACGGAATGAAAAAAATTCCTCCAACAAAATGCCTTTCCAAGTCAGCTAGGAATCGATAGAAGAACGTTGACCCCTAAAATGCGATGTACGTTACCATGGAGATAAACAAATGTTTTAACTTATTGTTAGATGAAGAATAATCCTGGAAATGTCCCAAAATTGGGCTCAACATTTGCCAAATGCAATGACTGTACGTAAGACGATAAGAAAGGATAGAATATACACAATAAAACATGTAGAAAAGAGTAAATTCGGTGCCGAGAAACATAAATAGTACAGTAGAGACCCTGGCTTTCCAATTTTTATCCATTCTGGAGGTAAAGTGAATTCCATCACACAAAGAAACGGCACCATATACGATGTATTTGATATGTTTGAATGATTTCATGCATCTGATAGGAATCAGTGTAAAGATAATCAGCACTAAAATTGAATGAGAATCGAAAAACCGTGAAGGAAGGAAAAGGATGAGGGTTGGAGAAATACATGCCTCAGAATGGTGGATAGTTATAGCCCCCCTCTATGTGTAAAGCTCTCACCATGAATCGCTGTCGCAAAGTGTTTTCTCCCCAACAGAGCAAAGGTTCATGACTTCATGAACCACACAACCCTTTCGTACTATTCCTCCTCCTCCAAAAACCACATATTCGCAGAAAATTAAGGAGAGGTGAGGAAGGGGCACGATTGCGTTGCGCGAAGGGCTAAATGAGTCTGGTCGATCACTCTTCCTCGTTTGCTCTCACATGGCAGTAGTTCATTCCACACGGGTTTCAACTTGCATACGTGGGAAAGTTTTAACTAGTCGATTCACTTGGTCCTCCATTTATGCTCGCACGGGGGAGGGGGAAATAAGTGGAGGCCGGGTTAAGTAACTTGATAATTTTTGCTTATTTTTCCCCCGTTCTCCCTTGCCAATGGTTCGTTCATGGTGGACCATGATGCTATCCTTTTTAAATGTAATAGATTCATTGCCCGCCCTTAGCACTTATTTTTCTGCTTGTCTGAAGGTGGAAGTGGAGAAAGGCGAGGAAAAGTAGACGGTGGATGAGGAGAAAGACGAAAAGGAAAGGAGAATTTAATACTATAAGTTTGGTAGAGGGTGTATGTGACCAAGGGCGGATCCATGATTCTTTTCATAAGGGCCTGACAGGCAAGCGGTCTTCTCATACTTGAGATATAAAACATGATACAACAATTACTGTACGAAATATTCTTTATTTCATAATGAAAGTTATTAATATGAAATTAAATGATTGAGGCTCCGTGATTCTCAGAACAAAACGAACCTAATGATAACGTTGTTAAAAATATTGTCTGTTTTTTAAGCGTCTGTGGGGGGCACGTGCCCCCGTTTCCCCCTAAATCCGCCAAGTATGTGATAGCATGTCTTGTGATCCGACGAATACTGTAGCCGTGACAAAGTTCTTTTCGATCATTGCATATTACTAAAGTGGTTTCTCAGATCTCTGCAGCCATAACACCTAAGCATTTTAATCTCCGACCAATGGAAGGAGCTGGTTCACACACCTCTTCGGCGGAGGCAGTCACTACCCCACAGCGGGGTTAGGTGAAATCAAATGAGTTTCAGAGTTCATGTATCGTTTTTTTCGTGAAAATGTGCCGTCAACTAAAACAATGACACGTTTTAACTTTTTTGATTTTACCTACGGCAGCATTGAATTCGAAATAAAGTACACACAATGTACGGTTCTGGACGAGTTCACCGGTAGGAAATTAAATTGTAGGATTTTTTATCGACCAGTCTTCATTGCACACGAAAAATAATATTTTTAAATAATTATTTTTAATATACGACCTTTATAATATAATAATTATAATATCTTTAAATATAATTTTTAATATACCACTTAAATAGTGCAATACTCTAGAGATATATATTTAAATTTTTGTTATCTTCTACACGATATTGCCGTTATTTACGGGCATCGCCACTCGGATTGGAAAGCTAAAGTATTAATGAAGTATCATTTGCAGGATTTTATAAGTATTTGTATAATAATAAGTTATGATTTTTAAAATTTTAACTCGAAGTATGATATAAATTTCCCTCATAAATAAAAAAAGTTTCATGTTTCCCGCCCCGTTTAGAAATACTGTTTTGGGACGCAATGTATTATGAACCAAATTAATTCGACACAAAATCATAGGCATTTTAACGTAGTCGATTTAGTATAACGCATGAAGTTTATACGGCATGTGCCAAGTTACCTTCAAAAATACACATAGTACATTTGAGGCTTACGATGCTATCGAAACTTACGGATTATCTCCAATAAATTCACTTAACGCTTATAAATCAAAGATTTATTAGGATTTCAGATTTAATGGAGTTTTTTGCATGAGCAAGAATCCATAATCAATACAGATGCTGTTCTATTTCAACTTAATCGCTTCCACAAAGGAAAAATACCTTTTCCTTCCAATCCAGCTCTTATTTCTGTGTTTTCAACCAATTTTCTGTTGCTGTTTTCTTGCAACCCGTTTCCCGATCTTCCCTAATGGAGTGCAAATATTGAATATAGAGCCATCCTCTCCTGCCAATTTTCTACCACTTCTATTCTTGGCCAGGACGAGGGCCCCTTTCTACTAGGGCATATCTTTGAGCCCTTCCCGAAAAATTTACATATTTTTAAAAAGCGGTTGAAGAAGTAGGGACTAAGGGCTACTTATAGTGTTTTCTATTGTTTTTGCATCACATGTACATATTACCACCAGGCCAATGGCCTACTTATAACAATTTAATAATAATAATATCGCCATTCCACCTCCATCTTGGCCTACCTTGGTGCTCGACCTCTCCCATTCCTGGGCAATATTTCCCAAAACTCAGTAGGATACCACATTCTATACAAGGGTGTACTAAGGATCATAACTGTTGGATATGCGATCTCAATTGCTTTTGGATTCATGATAGTGTGGTGCACAGTCTTAGAATGGTGTGGTGTGTCATTATTGTGTACGGGTTATGATTATGTTTTGTTTTTTTTTGTAACGAATAAAGTGTTTCGTTTTTGTTTTCTTAGAAGAACAACCGGAAACGATTTAAGAATGGCGTGGTTTTAATTTATCCCTGTCAACCGAAATTTTGAGTTTGGAGTGAATATCCAACAATAAATAGGGGGGGGACAAGCCATGGTCTAGGGGGAGGCAAGCCATGGGATTTATGAGATTATTTCCTTGAAAAATAGTTTTATTTTAACTACATATCTTATACTAATATGTATCATTTTATTTAATACATAGTCGTATTTATTAATTCAAATTTCTTTGCAATCAGCAATATTTTATTTCCATCTCTTTTCCCGATTCACCAGTGTTCTACACTCTTTTAAGGATTGCAACTTTCCCTCCTCCATCATAAACGTTGTCAAGAGGCTCGATCGATCTTCTCGTCAAAAATATTTTTCCCTTTTTCCAGCCTCAAAAAAAACTTGCTCGATCGTAAGGAAACTTAAAAATGTGTAGATCTTGTGATTCAAAAATTCATTGCGATTTGATGGATAAAATGATAAAGCTGCGGTTTCTGGTGAATCCAAAATGAAAAAATAACTTTATTGCATACCAAAAAATAATGGAAAGTTAACAATTATTGCTTTGATATAAAATATTCCATTATAATTGCGTATGTGTATAGGTGGATAGAATAAAATGTCATTCAATTATCAAGACTTTTTCATTCAAACCTACACAGCAACATTGTATACAATTCATAATCACAATTTTCATCCTCATTTCCCCTTTTTAAAGCCAGGACGTCGGCTCACCTCCGCGGAAAAATAATCCCCGTAAACTCCATGTTCTACGTCCGTGGACTCGACATTAAAGGGGGTCGCGTGAAGGTCTAACCCGGAAAAGAGTGCATTCTATTGTCGTAATGTGGGCGGCTTCATTCCCTTCTTTACTTCGCCCCGATATTTTCCTATTCCATTCAACCTAGGAGCTAAGTGGTCGGCGACACGGTGACTCTCCCCACTTTTAAGCTCTACCCACACGAAGAGAATCATGATATGATACGGGAAAGGTTTCCCTCGTCTCTCACGGGTCCGAAAAAGACTTTTGCGCGCGTGCTCCTGACACTTGTTGTCCTGGCTCTTGGAAGAGTCAGTCGGTCCCACTCGGATTATACTTATATTTACTCGACAGAGACTCGGACTCGCTCTCCGTTTTATCTGTTGCATGCCCCTGCCGTGCCAATAAATAAGTACACACACTAACAAGGTAGCACACTTTCCTACCCACGCAATCGCGCTATCCGAAGAGGATTTTTTTCGAGAACGAACGGATCTTCTTTCGAGAATTGGGTACAGGCAAAGTAGGGTTTCAGTGGCTTATGGAGTGATGATTAAAGAAAAACCGTTGTTTAGCAATTATTCACACTTTAACGAAGCATGCACCGGCCCAAGTTTCGAAGGCTAACCGTTATTTTCAAGGTGCCGAACACTAGCAAAGCAACGATATATAAGTTGCAAAGACGTGTTTTAGTTAAAATGTGGATAATTAAGAAAGAAGTGATTTTTTTACATCACCATGATAGAAAAATTGAACAAGATAGAACTCGAGCCAATACTTTTTTATGATAAATGAGTACAAATTAGAATAAAAGAGCATTATTCTCAAAATAATATTTTCATTCCTGAGGAAAAAAGGCTTTTATATCTCACAGTGGTTCACAAATTCCTTTTATCGAATTGCACATTTATCCCGGGACCAATATGTGGCCTCCCAATGATATATCTGAGGCTTACATGCGGAGGCTGCGGTTGAATAGTGAATATAGGTTGATGTTAAATTTTAAAATTTAATTAATTTAATATTAATTATTTTGGCAGCCAATTCCCCATTGACACATGGTATAGACTTGTTTGCGGTCACCCATGAAAGGCCTACTCACCCTGGGTGAGCCTGTGCAGTGTACAATATATAGCAATAATCATCCCGTTGCACGTAGTTGAGCGGGCACATGGTAGGTATAATGCAAGGAAGCCGCATGGCGGGAAGGGCTGGGTGGAAGAGGCCCCCATCCAAGGCTAAGTCGCACGATTATGTAAGGGTACTGTGGATCGACAAAGTGATACCCGGAGGGACCGTTGGCTTCGCTTAGGGAGACGCCCGCCGAAATTGATAGACAAGGAAGTGGCCGTGGAAATTCACGGGGCGATTGGCAGGGGTGGTTGGATACGAGGAGCGATTCGGCCCTTGGGCATGTGATGAGAAGCCGATATCGGCCCCCTTTCCGCCGCCGAGAACCTGTGTAAGGATATACACGGGCAGGGAAGCGAAGAAGATGGCGACAGAGGACGGTGCATTGCTTGGAAACAAAGAGCTGGCTTACCGAATAGAAAACCGTTAAAAAATGGAAACAAGGCGTGTGCGTAGGAGTAAATTCACTACTCATCTTATGGGAGTCTGGTAAGTCAATATAAAAGTCCGGTGAAGGTAAAAGTCCGCCAAATAGAGTACATATTAAAGGGAAAAAAATAAAAAAGTATTCATTCAGAGTAACCAACTGTCCCCCAAACAAATTGGACTCCCCTGATGATTTTTTTTGTAATTGAATTTTACAATTCGCTCACCCGGGTCTAAGGGTTTTTTTGGTGCTGAAAAATCCTTGGACCCGGCTGGAAACCTGAGAACTCTTCCTCCAGTGTATTCGCCGGGAAAAACTTAGATCTTTCAATTCGCTTATTTCTTCCGGCTCCAATCGCAATGCTAATCATCGTCGACTTGCATGATTCTGCCCACTGGCAGGTCGCAAACACCAAAGTTTCTCTACCTCCTCTTTCTTGTCCCTTGCCTCCACCTTGGTTTTCTTCTGCCCTCTTTTTAATCTCACTTCGTCTGTCATCGTCACAGACTCTTTTCTTTTCACTGTTCTCTCAACTGCTGTATTTAAAATCCCCTTACCTCTCCAAATATACCAAATAAAATTCCCCTTTCTCTTTCGCATAGTTGCTTTTTACCTTTTAACTTGCTCTATATTTTCTCCATTGATCATAACATTCACAATGCCGCCGTCATTTATTCTCATGAATTAATAAAGGAATGCTGAAAATAATGGAATAGTGTTTTACGGTATGCTTATATTTGTACATAAAAAAACACATGACAGCTGATATTTAAATTTTTTCTGACAAAATCAGTTGAAAAGTTAGGCATTTAAAAACATCACGATAAAAATAAAATGTAGTACTTAAAATAAAACCATTCTACTTTTTAAGTTGCAAACAAATGAATTGTTTACAATTGTCAATTACAAGTAATTGAATCAAAAATTCAGCTCAAGCTTCTGAGAAAACATAGAGTGAATACTTTATTTAATCGGTCATATTATCATAATTTTTAATTCAACCGCAAATAACAATCCATCTTCATTTATTTTTTCAACGTCTAAAGATGTGACAAATAAAATTCTTAATTCTTTACGTATTTTAGCCGAATAACTATAACTACGAAATTATCAGAGCAGAGACTAAATAAGTGGAGAGATGCATGAACGAAATTCAATGACGATCGTTGCTTTTTATTATGGTCAATATGTAAATCATGATCAATGCCGATTTCAAGTAAAAATATTCCTACCATTTTAAACTTAGCCATTAAACCTCCTTTTTACTTCTAAGCGGTATCTGTTGTACCGCATTAAGCCACGTGCTCACTCAGCAGCTAACGAACATAAATACCGAGTCAGGGTTATATGTTTATTGATACACGTACCCAGGCGTAGCGATGTCCTATGATCAAGCATTTAAATAAGAGGCTGAAACACAATTGCATGTATCTTTCGAGTAGCCACACTTCGGATTTACTAATAATTATTATAAGGAGATAAAACTGAAATGATACGTTATGGTAGGGCTCGTAAACGTCAGGATTTGGACAGGTTAGGGATATCAAAGTTTCTTCTAGTGAATAGATTAGATGAAGGGTATGTGCCCCAAAAACTTTAAATAACAGTCAGGCTAAAACTTTCTGGCGACAACACCACTGGGATGCCCTATATACAAAACATTAGCAAGGGAAATCACAGAACCTTACAAATTTGGCACATTTTTGGCGATTCAAAATTGCCGAAAAAGTGAAGGTCAAAGTGTAAACAGCCACAAACCCCATTGATTGCGCAAACTGATGACATAATTTAGTTCTCTCCCAGAGTCAGCAGCAGTCGAATGAGAATCACAGACTAGGACAGAAACGAGAAGAAAACGCGTGATTTGGAAGCGAAGCACACACACACACGAACAGATCCTGAACGCAAATGCACAGCTTAACCAAGAATGTGAGCGAAAAAAAATCACCTACTCCTAAGACAGAGAAACATCAACGTCTCGGCGGGCGATTTCTTTTCTTACGAGGACGGAGAGGAGGCACTTAAAATTCTCCATGTGGGAAGACGAAAGGGAGAAGAAGGTGGACGAGGAGAAGGAAGAGAAAACGAGAGATGAGCGTGTGGAAGGGAATGGGATGTGCGGAGAGGGACATAAATAGAGGAAGGCAGAAATAGGAAGATAAATGCAGGAGAAGAGGAAGGTTGCTCGCGGCTAGAGGCAGAAGAAGAAGGGAGGGGTGGAGGAAGGGGGGGGGGGGCAGTGTCGCGAAGAGCAGACTAGGGAGGGAACAAATTCAGCGGAGGGGGTGAAGTGGGTTTGGTTTTTGGCCACAGACAGACGAGGTCATTTGCTCCATGAGGGAAGGGTAGGGACGGAAGGGTGCAGAGAAACCCGACGACGTAATTGGTCATCTCTTAAAGAGAGGTGCCAGGGAAACACGGTTTAGCATCCTATTTAACGGAAACAGTGCCATTTTTTATATTCAATGTGATATCCTGAATTTAAGAGCTTCCTTTTTTCGATGGTATTACGAACACACAAAAATTGGAGAGCATTGTAAAATGTTCTCGAGATCGCAACCGGGTCAGGAACTGCATAACTGCCGACGTTTCGATGTACGACTCGGTCATTGTGCAGTTCGGCAATTATGCTTTTCCTGACCCGGTTGCGATCCCGAGAACATTTTACGAAGTCCATTCGCCGGGAAAGCACTTAATCTTTCATCTTAAATTGGAGAGTCCTATCAGACGACAATGATCTTGGACACCTAAGGAAGTCCACGAGAATTCAAGAATTATTTACGTAAATATAACTAGGCGACGGAGTGTTAGATATTTATATAGAAGTTTAACTATATAAATTATAGGGGAAGATGCCCCTTCCTGAATTTTGTGAGATTTGAGTATTACATATTAATGGAAGGCAAAATAGCATGCGACAGCGTATGAACCAAACTTTGATATCCCATGTGGCATGTCCTTGAGGTACCCTTCTTTAAGCACTCACCAAGGGATCGGAAAGTCGCTTGAAAAAATTCCGCGCCACCGAGATTTGAACCCCGATCTACTAGAAGGGAGGCCATTACTTGCACAGCACAACAACCCGACCTCCAGGGTAGGCCGAGAGAGGAAGGAGCGTTATTCCTAAAAATGGCAATCATAACTGAGACGATTGGCGCATTAACCCACATAACTCTATGGAAGCGGATGACCACAATTTTTTATTATAAATGGCTTTCCAATTCTAAAGCATTAGCGACAAATAGAGTTAACATGCTCCAGCATAACCAATGCAACAATTAATGGCGTAGTATAATATTTACATCCACAATTCAATTTTATGTAAAGCAGTACCATGCTTTCGAATCTAAGAACTTCCTTCGTTTCCGATAATAACGCGAACGCACAAAAATCGGAGAGTCTCGTAGGCGACCAGGACGCAGGACACCTGTGCAAGTTCATGAGTAATCAAATATTAATTCCTTAACCCTTCACTGCATTTTGTGTCATATATGATGCACTACACTCATATTCACTTAAATCTGAAGGGCACAATTATTCCTCTCTAACGAATAGTGCATCAGATATAATACACCCTGTTGTTATACTGTTTGGTTCTCGAAGCAGCCGATAGGTGCCAAAGGTGATGAGCCTCTAATTATGTTGAAGTAAGTCAGCTCCTTGCATGAGAGTCGAGTAAGAGGATTTACCCGAGTTATGTCTATATATTTAATTAGCTAAGATACGGGCGCTAATGAGAAATTTTCAATGAGTATATGAAATGAAAACCTTTTGTAGAAAATTGCCAAATCTGTCATACACATCCAATTACTGTAAAAGTTGTCTACAACCATAATGTATCATATGTGATACATATTCAAACGATTCCTTGAAAATTAAAAAAATAGCAGAAAAAGTCATTAAAATGTAGCAATTAAAGCTTCTCTGGATATAGTCTATACGAAAAAAATTTTGGAATGGATTTAGAAATTCATGCCGCTAAGTGTTAAGTATATTTAGGCGGGACAATGCACCTTTCATATTTTTTTGAGATTTGGGTCTCATATATTATTGCAAGTCAAAATGGCACCTCACGGCATATGAACCCAAGAATTAATTCTTCACGATAAGATTTGTAACAGAGGCTTAATCAATGAGTGTTGTGATGACTCAAATGATTTTTAAGCCTTTGATCCCTTTATGCACAGGGTTTTTTCATGGTAGTTTTAACTAATTGGGTCAACGTCATCCCTTTTTGGTAACAGCTTTGAAGGTAGGCCTGCGCGATCACTTATCCCCATTTCCCCGAAACAGCACATCACATAAGTGTCCCGAAGAAAGCGCACAATTAACCCTTTTTGAGTAACATGAGGAATTCAGTCCCAATCTTCTTGTAAATAATGAATTTTACCAACAAAGAAAATAAAAGGTGCATACTGTTTGCGGTTATTCCTCTTGATATTTCAACAATTAATCAATTGTTGAATTAATTAATTTCTTATTCCCATTACTTTTTATCCAGTATTTGGACTTAGCGCTGCGACTACACTTCAAATACGATAAAGACAGTAATTATCTTGATTTCGGATTAGTGACTATTACGCTAAATCAGCCATCATAGACAAAAGAAGATCGACAACAATGCCGGATTATGACGAAGTGGGTTGTGTTTGGATTGAGTCGGGGCATGGTGTTTGTATAAAGGACACTAATTCTTCATTTTTTTATCAAATAAAATCAAATAATACTTCATTTCTATGTCATATTTTTTTTAAATCCAAGCGAATGGATATCGAAATTTTTTAGTGGGCGGATCGAATTATGCAGGGATGGATTGGGTTTGGGTTGGGTCGGACAATGGTGTTCGTATAAAATCCGAAGGCTCACCTCCAAGCAGCTCCAACTATTCCCTTCCTGGTATCGCAATCCCTACTCTAATCTGTCACATTGCCCCTTGTGCGCTTTCTTCGCATAATAATTACATCGGGGATATTTAACAAAAAACAATGGACGGTTACAAACAACCACGCCCTGGGTAGGGGTCGTAGGGGTCACCTACGCAAGCGGGACTCAAACCCGCGAACAATGGATTGGCAATCAAAGACTTTACCTCACCGCCATTGAACGCATGATGACGAGTTATGTTTGGCTCTTAAGAATACTTTGTTTCACGGTGGGGGTATCCTTAATTATAAATAATAATATTTATTCTACTTATTCATAAATTTCAAAATACGTATATACAATAAATTAGCAATCAGCAAAGTAGAATATAGGTACCCCATAGGAATGTCTGAATAGGAGTTACCATCATTTATTGAAGCAGGGGCTGGTGCTGATTTATAAATATTAAAATAACATTACAGGATAAAAAAATGTTCATATTCAAAAATATGTGTGCTGTGCAAGATCGGAATAGAGAAAATAAAATTCGAGAATAATAAAAATAACAATGCAAACACAAAATAAACCATGAATTTTAAGAAGACTAGAAGATTTTGTTTAGAAAACTTGTAGAAATGATAACTGTTGACAATGAAAATACAAAATAAAAAACAAATTAAAATTATCCAGATTATATCACAAATTTTAACAATTTTTCAATATTTTCACTCTCTTGCCATAAATATTTTAATAAGCCATTCTTTTAGTTTAGCCTGTAACAAAGCCATAGATTTTTGACTCATTATTTCAACCGGGAGGGAACAGAACAATTTCGGTGCAAGAAAGGTCTGTTTGAAAGCTTCATTTTTGGGCTTAGGTACCTATAACCTTCACTAAGCCCAAAAGAGACATGTATTTTTTTACCTGAGTTTACTTGAATATTCAATCGATTTTGTTCTGTTTCCCCCACGAATGTAAAACATCTTGAGCACCTTAAATACAAATAAGTACCTTAGTGGTAGAACTAAGTTTTTGGAAAAGAGGCAACGAGTGCTCAGTTTTGGCTGCCTAAATATCACCCTTTTACAGTTTTTTTTGGGCAATCTGCAGAGGCTTAATGTTTTTACAATCAAAAATATGTGTGCTGTACAAGATCGGAGTAGAGAAAATAAAATTTAAGAATGATATAAATAACAATGCAAATACAAAATAAACCATGAATTTTAAGAAGACTAGAAGATTTTTATAAATTCAATAAATGCTATTTATTCATTAATTTCAAAATACATATTTACAATAAATAAAGCAGCAACATTCTTATGACGGAGGTATAAAAACTGAAAGCAAGTATAAGTAAATGATTTTCATGGATTATCAATTTAACAACAGGTTCATCTGAAAAGACTAGAATACCGCCAAATTCTTTGTGTTTCAAGAACTTAACTATTACTACCCAGGTGTGACATTAACGTTTAGTATAAAAGGGTATCTAATCCTTGTTTATGGTCTTATAATTTTAAATGTATATTACTTATGAAAAATATAAATTTATCCTAAAATTTTGAAAGATGATAAAAATTAAAATGAATACCACCAACCAATAATCTATTGACTCCATCGTATAGCCGCGGATGCTGGCACAATTTTGACCGAATCTATATAATTTACTATATCAAAGTTAACTTAACAAACAATATTTTATACTGCAAAATTTCCCTTTCAGGAAACGAAAATGGTTTATAAATAAAAAGATTATTTAGCAAGAATAAAACTCACATCGTAATAAGCGAGAAATATCATATTGTGGTCTTGACTCAATCACTCGCGTGAATTGACTGAAAAATCGAGGTTGGTAACGGTATTTGGGAGAGGAGCAGAGATAGCAGAGGCGATGATGGAGATGTGGAGGAAGGGAAGGAGTGATAGAAAGAGAAAGAGAGGAGAGAGGGGAGAGAGAGAAGAGTGACAGAAGGCCAAGAGAGAGAGAGGGCGCCCCTGGAGAGACTGCACCTCCTCCTCTTTTTGAAAAAGGCCAACCGGTTGGTTTATTAAAGGATCACTTTTGGACACGCTCTTTTTTCGACTCGGGGCCAACGGGGAAGTTGGGTCGGGACGAGGGGGGAGGAATTTTAGCGACGCTCGGGGAGGAGCTCGCGCTGGGGAAGGGGTAAGGCAAGGATAGGCACGCGGCGAAGCCAACAGGGTCCGAAAGGTTTAGCGAAGAGGGAAGGAAGGCATAGGGAAGAGGATAGTGGGGGAGGAGATGTTTGGCTGCGGAGTCTGTAATGGACCGTCGTACATTATGCATGAAGGGGAAGGGCAGTCCCCCTTTCCCCCTTTGTAATGATGATGCACCGGTAGAGTGTGTATTTTTCTCATCATAAATTCTCAAACCTATATTGAAACTTTGTTGAGCGTATAAGACCGCACCTAAATGAACACACTTTTATTATTGGCAGAGTTCCTCGGATGAAATATGTCGTCTCTCGCTAAACCAAAACCTATAAAACGAAAACCGATACATCACGGTATCCCATGGTAAAATTGATGAACGTAGGTAACGGGCAAAAAATAAATATGCATAAAAAATAAGGATGCAGAAATTTCACGACCTATAAAAGAAATAGAGAAGAGTAAACGTTGAATGAGTAATAAAAACTATTCCACATATTTTATAGATGTTGATCTGTTTCGATGACTAGGGGCTAATAGTTTTGCTCAAAATAAAATAGCGCTTCATACGTGAAAGCCTTTATTTGATAGTAAGTTTAGTGGAATTTTAAAAGGTACTTTCAATCATGCTTATAATCACCATGTAAAATAAAATTTCGGAGAACATACCTTCAGCAGAAGCTACGTAATCCCACTCTCTTAGTACCTTAAGATGATACAGATTATACTTTTCTGATTATTAATTCCCTTCCTAAATAGGAACTTTATTGAGCATATAAGACCAAACCTAAATGAACACACTTTCATTATTAACAGAGTATCTTGGACGAAATATGCAGTCAATCGATGAATAGAAATATGTTCACTATATATCTAAACGAAAATCGAAAACTAATTTATAAAAGTATCCAAAGCCAAAATTGATCAAATTAGTTTAAGAGCAATAAAAAAATTAGCATCGAAAAATTATGATGAATGCATATTTGCAAAAATGACTTTGCTGACATGAATGGTATATGATTGATGGAACATGATTAAAAATGCACTGCACTCTTTGAATTCTTTATGGCTCTCGACCTGTTCTGATACCTACCAAGTAATTTTCAAGACCAAATATTGAAAGTAACGCTTTAGATCTCAGAAGCGGTAAATGACCGTAATTTTAGTGGAATTTTACTTCTTGATATATGATTCTTTCGAATTGAGCTGGTTTAACATTTATTAGCCACAAAAGCGATAGTCATTAAAAAAAACAATACACTTGAATGAAATTCAACTCCTTATCTCCCTACTGAAGGTGAAGGTCTTAAATGCCGGTGAGATAAAGTGGATTAAGGTAACGGAGGGACCCCTTACGAAACAAATACGATGGCTTTTTGAAATGAAAGGAAGTTTCACTCTTCCACAATTATTTAATACGTACGACGTATTTCGACTAACAGATCCATAATCTGGTGCAAGATGGTCCTCATCTTGGTCTTGGACCAGATGATGGCTCTGTGAGCCGAAACGAGTCTTACGTATTTAATAATTGTGGGAAAGTGCAACTAATTTCCATTTCATTATGTCGTACTTCCTCTTTACCACGCCTGAATCGATTTAGGTATACCAGTACTAGCCGCGGTGATAACTTTTACGGAGTCCGACATAATCTAAACCGATAACCAAGGCATAATTCATTACATGCCGGTCATGGAGAAAAAACTCCCTCATAGTAGTCGACGTTATTTCAAGGATGAAACAGCGCATTTCCATTGGTAGGAGATCCATCCTGGGTTTTATGCATTACTTCTAGTATCAAATTCGCTCCCTCCTACCATAGATCCTTTTTACCTTTATGCAAAAAATTCACAAGCTCTGTCCCATATGTCTGCCAATTGAATGTTATACTTTCCCTACTGGTTATTTTTTTGTTTGTTTTTATGTTGTTATTGCATTGTGTCTAATTCATGTCATGGTTAAAAATTTCACTGCAAATTGGCGTCACGGCTGTATGTGAAAATTACTTAAATAAATGGTTAAAACGGATTTGAACAGCAATGCCTATATCTGAGGCTTCTAAAAGCTCGGTGACAATATTTTTTCCCAATAAACTACATTATTAGGAGAGATTTGGAGATTGTCAAGGATACATTGCAATCTCTATGTTAAATTTAATTACGGGAAAGTTTACTTTAAAATAATACCACGTAAATAAGGACGAAAGGCCATAGAGGAGGATATTTTCGATGAACGAGGCATTAAAGGCAATTGGAACATCGATGACTAGGCGGGGTCATTCGGACCGTCGCTTTGAAGCGCCAACTAATCAATAAACTAATGGACTGTGGAGAATTCAATTAGTGTCTGGTTTCATTCTGATTCAAGGTTGCGTGCTTAAATTCATCACAAAGAAAGAAACAGGTATATTGAGGCACGTATTAATAGATGGCCAGGCTATTTGAGATGTCCTCTAATAGATATGAAAGAAAGTTAAAAAGAACTTCTGACTAAGATTTCCAAATGAAATTTGCATGCGTGCGTAAGGTATTCTTCTTCAGTTTTCATTAATATTTGAATGGGAAAAGATATTTGTTGCTCCCCAAGAGAAGAAAAAAATCTGGTAAAAAACTATTAAGATTAGGGTCATGGACTCGAGGGATACAGAAAATGAGAATGGAAATGGATAAAAAATTTGATTGAAATTCCTCCAAAGCTATACTTATGGGAACAAATGTTTTAAATAATTTCACATCTACAAAGACAAAGGACCTTTCAGGAGCATATTATCTGTGAGCGAAGAAGCTCCATTGTCATATGGATGACTGCGCGAGGTCACGGAGGAAATCGCTTTGAAGAGTCGACTATTCAATAAAACTAAGAAACGGGCACGCATTATTCATCATCGTCAAAAAGAGTGGATTTTTATCACCACATTCTGATGGAAGTAACAATATAGATTTCCACATAAATGCTGAATGAAATGATTAGCTACTTTTAAAAAATATTAAGGAGAAATGTGGTTTTTTTTTTTTACAAACTCTGCTTTATTGCCAAGGATTTAACATATTAATAAATAATGTGTTATAATGATAATAACAGCAGTAGTTTCAAAACAATTGCTTTAACCAATATAACAAAAAAAAAGATTTTTATAACATTAGCAGCAATATATCCTCACGGTCCTGCTAAGCCAATCAAGGCTTGTCAGCAGGTGCCGGCTGGAGTGTGTAAACATAAAAATTATCCATAAAAGTACATATTGAGTGCGTTCACAGATAAAGAAAAGACAAAAAGAAACAAAACCATGTATGTGGAATTAACACTCAATTAAAATACAACAAAATATTTTCATTTGCAACAAGCAAAAATATCTCTCATTTAAGTAGTACAATTTCCATCACAAAAAAATGCCTTCACCCACAAGAAAAAGCATCCACTGCATATAAAATCTTAGTCCAGAAAGATTAATGTCAAGCTTGAGCTAAGATATTCATTAAGCTTCTTTTTTTAATTCACTCAAATGATTTAGGCATTTAAGGCATTCAGGTAAAATCATTAAAAATCATTGGTATTTTTTACCTTTGATTTGTTTTTACTATACTACCAATCCAAACAAGAGAAAACATCACCATATATGTGGAATATGTGTGACCACAAACTTTATAATAATGAATTCTTATGAAAAGCGCACTAAACGCATCCGTGACCAATTCTTTGCCCCTGAGTTCCCGTGCATTTCCAACGGCATTTCAACAGCAATACCATAAAGAAAGATAGTCACATACGATTTAAATAAAGAAGACTTTTATGCCTACAAGTCTCCACAACCATCTTCGCAGCCGTCTCGTAAATTTTCCTCTGTCTAATGGAAAGCTGAAGTCCTCGATAGCTATGGGTAGGGCTCACCTCCAACTTAGCCACGAAGCAAATTATCTACAAATTTTGCATGCGGAAGTCATTTCCTTTCCCTGAATTACCTCGCACATGGAGGGTTTTTATTTGTGGGTATCCGTTGGCTTATTCCTTGTTCATATTACGATTGTTCCAGCGATCGTTGAAACTATCGTTCATTCACAAAACAATGGTTAAAATCTGTGCTGCCCTCTAGTGCTGACATCTAAAGTGAACGAGAAATTGACGGTTAGCAAAGCTGTTGAGGTATGCATGACATTGGGTTAAGATATTACTGTGTTCAACGTGTATTTAATGTATAATTTTTCTTCCGCCCGTATTCTTCCTTGCTTGGGCAAATCCGGCAAATACTTGTGAAAAAAAGAGAGCGATGGTAGCTTCATAAACTTTTCGTCTTTCTCTTGTCGCTTCCTTTTCCGGTTTCGCAGCGCCTAACAATCGAACATTGGCAACGTTTGGAACTACGTGAACTATTGTCCGGACATGCATTCACACAGCAAGCTCTGCGCTGTGACAATCGTAGTCTGAGCGGGCATTACAGATACTGCGTTTGATGAGAATAGGAATGAAAAAATAAAAGCATCCCACGGGATATGAACCAGGGGAACGAGGGACCCTTCAATCAGTAATCAGGTTCTTGTGTGGAGAAGATAGCTTTTCTCGAGCGTTGCGGAGACACCGACTCAATGCCAACCTGTGTCGCCATCAAGCACTAAATCAAGTCAGAAAATACCATTAGAATATCAAGGAAAGCTACCCGAGCTCAAATAAAAGAGGACACCTGACTCCGACGGCAGTGTATAAAAGACGGTCGATAGACCACTGTGCACTTCATCTGTCGGAATAAGCCATCTGAAATGCCGACGAAACTGCTGTCTACAAAGATGGGCACAGACGCTGCATATCCTGTAAACCTCTCAGCTGTCAGTCAGGTATTCAACCCACCAGGCTATCATACTCCCTCTGAAGTATTCTTTGGGAACTAACGCATATTTCTAGGGAAATAGATTTTGCCAACATCTTTCACAAAATTATACACCCTTATATTGGGGGGTTTTACGAAGTTCCGAATGCAAAATGCCACATTTGGAGATCTATAGGATGTCCAAATTAATGGTTCGAGGCAACATACATGATACGATAAAAATCAATCGCTCCAGAGTGGTGAGCCCTCCTGGATACCTCGGACACTTTCGAGTTGTGGCTCCTTCCTCCCACCCCTAAAAAGGTCGGAATAATGGCTGACAAGCCTAGTGCGCTAGTGCACTGGCAAGTGGCCTTAAACTCGAGGGAGGGCACATGGGGGCAGTGTTTAGGGAAGGTAGGGGAAGCGATGTGGAGGGGTAGGGGTTTACATGACTGAAATTCGTTGCCGTTGAAATTCTCGCCAACTTGGGTTTGTGAGCCGTTATTCGCGCCCCGTAGTCGGTCACTCATCGAACCACTTAACAATGCTCGTATTTGCCTTGATTTGTGACGTCACCCGAATTTGAGCCAAAAAAAATTTTAGACCTCTTTTAGTTCTTTATTTTTTCCTTTCTCCTCGAGAGAGATAAAAGTCCAAAAATAGATGGTGGTCAGATGTGAGAGTAGACACGGGTGGACCACCACCAGAGCCCCTCATCATCATCTTCGTCACCTCCAGCATCGCCAAGGAGACAGTTCCCCCCTCCTACACCCTCCAAATCAACCGGGACCAACAACGCCACTGAAAAAAACCGGCGACACCACCCACGCTGCTACGTCCACTTCCGCCAACTCATTCTACCCCAAGGCTCATAGACTCGGCCGACGTCAAACTATATTTATACTCTAGAATGCCTTTGGTCGTTGATACTGAGCGGATATTCGGCTTAGGAGATTCATACGAAATAGTTTCAGGCTTGGCGTGGTGTAAATACGATATATCCTTGATGAAGCATTTAAAATAACAATATTAATTTCCATCAAAATGTAAGATACAAATAGTAATTTCCACACTTTAATACTCAAATCCACTACCAACCATATCATCGACACTTTAAGGTCGTTCTCAAGGTGAGTAGGGTGTATTAAAGTGTAGAAATTACTATTGGTGTGGTATATTTTATTTATTTTTTTAATTTATTCCCAAAACACCGAATACAGCTCTCATTTAGTATCGGGGTATTCAAAATTTTCAATCATCACACGTAACGAACAACCATTACCCTGAATAGGGGAAACTTACCCAGGCGGGACTCGAACCGGCGACCTCTTTTTTGGCAATCGAGGACTTTACCCCACCGCCACTGAGGCCAATAAATTAATATGATTAGGAGGTCGACGGAACAACGGAATAAAATAAACTTTTTTATGAAAATATGCTTGCACACCACCGACTAGGGTTTTTTGCGCTATTTTCCCTGGTAATTGCGCATTTGAATATCCGATTATCAACAAAATCTCTAATGGTCATTCTGGTTCAAAAATAGGAAAAAATATTCACCGACATAAACAGCGGCGTACATTCCACCAAACGCAGACTAACCAATGCCTAATAGGCTCGGCCGACGTCAGTCTTTTATACAGATTTTTACTCCAGGGGACGAATGGTCGTTGATTCTACGATTATATTTGGCTTAGAAGGTCCAACCGAGAAACGATAAGAAATTACCTCTAATAAATTCCCAGAATATGCTTTTCTAATGGTACTTCATCGAGCAGGGGCTTATCGGGCTACTATCCCTGAAAACTGAGCATTCACTTTAGAACATTTAGAAAAGCTGTAATATACCTAATGAAAGAACAGTGGATAACCCGAGTGGCATATCAGCATCAAGTCATCCACTATTGCGCGTAACATAAATTATTGTCTGAAACAAGTAATCTCAAAATGGGTGATATTGCGCAATCGTGTTCTTGATTCTTGCTCAAGGCTCTCGTTTAATTAATCTCTGAGATCAATTGTTACAGACAATTACAATTGCACAGTTTTGTTCAACTTTAACTACATAATGTCTGTCAAATTCGAGAGTATTAAATAAAATGTCGAAAAGACTAGATACCTAAGAAATACCGTTTTCATGGTAACAGCAAAATGCATCCAAAAAATGTTTGGGTTGCCATAGCTCAGTAACTAAGGATTTACGACCCAATGTTTATGGACAAAATGCTTAAAATTTTCTCCCGTACCATCACATGAATTATTACAGATTCCTCCTGAAACACCCTGTAGATGACATCAACACAAAACAAATTTCGCATAAACCGCTTACCTACTTTTTTCTGAAAATTACCAATTTGAACCTATAGCTGCACTTGGATGGAGTCACTTCAGGAAAAAAGTTACTTTGCAACTTTAGCGTACAGTAATAATTTCCTCTACAAGGTGGTTTTTCAAATATTTATTTGAATGGTAACAAGTGATACAGAAAAGGGCGTACTCTATGTTCAGTGATATTTTTTTTAAATTGTAGAGAAAATGTATTTTTTGCCATCTGGGCGTTATATTCGGTTCATACGCTGTTAAGGGCTAGCTAGAGCTGTAATTAGCTGGCTATAAATGGATATAAAAACAATGGTCTCGATAGCCATTATTTCCTTAGCCCACTTGAGATAGCAACCCCTTACTATAATCATAAAAAAACCTGTGGTTTCGCTTAGTGGCTTTAAATGACACCACTCGACCAGGCCTCTCGTGGTTTTTTGCCTATGACCCTGGAAAAAATAAAGCAGACCCCGAAATTGAACAGAATTAAAAATAGCTATTTAAATTTCCAAGTTTTTAAATAAAAAACCTAAAATTATTTATTTCAGCCTATTTAGCAGAGTTTATGTTAAAATAAATCCAATGAGAAGCCATCTTTCTTCATAGAATGATGGTGTTTTCGGGAGACAAAATGTATCGCAAATACTGCACCACTGTGAAAAATATGCTCGCTCATTGCTCCAAAGTCCACGTCCTTATTTCGGATTTCGAACACTAAATTGCTCGCTTTGAGGAAAAGACACAGAAATATATGGCTTTTGCATTCCGATGGGGTCAATTAAACGAACCTTTGTAAACGAAATTAAACCAATTAAACAGAAATATTGTACACCTTGGGTGATATTCTCAAAGCTATCGAGGAAATGCGAAATTCGAACGCTTTGACGACGGCAGGAGTTCAGAAAAATCAGCTAACAACTATGTATACTTCAGAAAATAAAAAAACTTAAAAATAAACTGGAAATTTTTCGTGGGAATTCATTTGAGGAAATATTTCATGAATTAACAAATAAAAATATGGTCCACATTCGATCGATATGCTTCGGGACAGCTTCCAATTTCACGGGTTCTTGTTTCTACCGAGTTTCAGAGTCAGCATTTACATTTTGCAATGAAATAAAATATCTACGCCGAAATACGCCCGCGATGTTTCCTCGCAGCCTTTGTTTTTCTGTAACAGTCCTCCATGTGACAATTTCAATCAATTAGATTATGGATTCAATCAGAGATTACCAAGATGATGTTCCCATAATCGTCATCTTATGTGACGGAATGTTTCCCCGAGTGTATTTTCAAATTTTCATTCTATCTTATGCTCTATTCGATAATACATCCGTATTTTTGGCGAATAATTATCGACTATGAATACCGCTTTTGTGTTCCACTCGCAACCTATACAACCAGTATTTGAAGTGAATTTCTAAAGAACAACAGTTGAACAGCCAACGGTGAACTGAACGGAGGTACCAGCAAGTGATCAAAGTCTACAAAGCTAACATCCACACGAGATAAGGTCAACTACGTAGCCCCAAGGGTGTAACTACGTACTTGTCGCCCGCAAAGGGATCCATTCCAGTCCACTTCGAATGCACTGACGAGTGCCCCTATATAGGTTGACCGCAGGCCAAGGCTATATCAAAAACATTTCGGAGGTGGGAGGGGTATATTTCGTGAGGTTAAGTGACAGAGAGCTGATCTGCCACTTTTCTAGTGAAGGAAACTATCGTGCTTTGTTTCTGACATCAGAGGTAGTAAAATAGAAAACTACATTCACGATAAGAAATGAAATGTAGGTTACTTAGGATTTAGATAACAGAATATTATTATTAAAGTATTCCACCGATTAAGGTAGGTTTCCATGGAGTGCTTAAGAAGAATTCCGGGAGCCTCCCCTTCCATTATGCACTTCCCTCTTCAATTCAAAAATAAGAACTACTCCCATTCGTTCTAACTAAAAATCCTATTCTTTTCCTTCCTCTCCCTCGTTTATCTAACATTCTTCCCTCGAACACTGTTTTCAACACCCCCTCCCCGATAAGTACTCGCTCCATCCATACCTTCTGTCTCCTCTGTACCTCATCTAAAAGCTGCCTCTCCTCACCCACCATGTCCAGCACTTCGTCGTTTCTCCCCCTCTCCGTCCACTTCACCTTCTCCATTCTTCGCCACACCCACATCTCGAATGCCTCGAGTCTTCTCTCGTCCTCCTTCCTAAGTGTCCACGTTTCTGCACCGTAGAGGGCTACACTCCATATCAGACTCTTCACTAACCTTTTCTTTAATTTCTTACATAGCGAACCTCTCAGAAGCTCCTTCCTGAGATAATAGATACCCCCAAAAAAATCGCTTAAGTCTTCCCGCTTGCTGTAGACTGTGAATTTCCCTAAGATCAGTATGTGTGCTGGTGGCCGTTGTTGTGAGGATATATACAAAGTGGGAAGGAGCCAAGACAGTTAAGAGGGATGGGAAAGGAGGCATCTTCTTCTATTTCACGGAAGAAGAGTCGGAGCTCAGCGAGGCGCGGGAGTGTAGGGAGAGTGGGACGGACAAGTTATTTCGCCCGTGAAACTATCCTCAGGGAAGCACGGGAACAATGACCGCTATTGATTGGGATGCTCGAGATTTATTCTTACGATTTATTATTGTTTAATGGGGATCTTAATGCTATCCTGATAGCAATCAACGAAAGCCTTCATCACTACCGAGCAAAAATATCATCCTCATTCACTTAGTGATTCAAGACGCAGTATGCGTAAGTGATGAGGGCTCAATCCAGCCACAGTTCGGCGAAATTCACGCATTCGATGCATGGGTAGCCGGTTCCTTCCTATTGGCCACCACGGAGTCGGAGAATGTTTTGCTTGTGTGGGTCCTAAGGTATTATCCAGCAAAAACTTTCGTATGTGGATTTAAATATCGCATAATTCCAAATGATTTCTTGAGAGAAGACCAAGGATATCAAGTGAAACAAAGCGAAAATGTTTCGTTTTGACCCGGAAGGAAACGAAAATACGAGGCCTAGATTTAGTTTCGTTCCCGAACGAAATTAAAATCGCCGAGGAGTTTAGTTTCGACCCTGGACGGAACTAAAATAATCGAAACTCCGCTCCTGTTAGTTGAGTTTCGATCCCAGAAGTTGAGAGGAAGGCGTTAAGAGGGAATAGTTTTGACCCATTTCATGATAGAATATAAAGATTAAAAATCGAATGGCCAGTTTGTGTTCACCATTCCCCTGTTTGTGGACAATATGAGTGTCCCAGGCATCTAATGGCGGTAAGCGGAACCTCTACTTCATTAAACCATACTTCTTACTCGGTGTGTGTCCCCAATTCCATCCCAATCGGTTAATGGGTTTTCGAAAATGTCCGCGACGCGGTGATGAGTGCAATGCGATCCACTTTTCCAATGTTTTGCAGCATAATGTTTGTTATTGCAAGCAATGGCGTTGAAAATTAATACATTTGATGAATCACATCATCATGCATTCCGATTAACCCATTAATTAATCATGAATTCTTAAAATTTCCACGCTTCTCCCCATGCTTACTGTTGTTACAGCTAGTCTTTATAGCAATCTGCAACCTTGTCCCACAGGGAAGGCTAACTCGCTACTTAGTACTTCGATCAGGGTTGTTATATAATATTTTAAAATGTAGATTTTCGGGAACAAAACAGAACCACAAATGAGAGTGATTACAGAATTATGAAAGACGTGAGCAACGACACGACTGTAAACCATCACCCTTCCGGCACCGGCAAAATAAAACTAAGTGGGAAAGCATACGTAAAGAAACGTTGTAATCGACAACCGGTGCCGGCGCCGGCTTCCGAGGGAGCGTTATCTCGCTCCTCCAATCTCTCGCAAAAAGTGCCAGCCTGCTATGTCTCCCTTAATTGCTGACAGTTCACTAATAATTCAATAGTCAGTATTCACTTTATTTTAACATAAACTACTTTCTTTTAATTATAAAAAGTTAACTCATATTACCAAAAATTCGTTAAATAATACATTAAAAAGATGAAAACACATATAATAAAGATTTCTTAAAGTTTTTAAATATATACCTTTAGTTGTTTTTGAGACCTAATTTTTTTCCTAACTTACTGCAAAATCAGCAAAAATGCCTCGGCACCTTTAGCATAGTACATGGAAAACCAGTTGGCACTCAAAGGGTTAACAACCCTAATAATACCTTATTTCCCCGTGAAATTCGAATAAATTTGTCCGTCAGCGACGCGGGTGGCGACTTTTGTAAACCCATTAGCGGTGTGTGACAACCAGGGATGGCAAGGGAAACTAAACGAAAGCAAAAACCAGTAAAATTTCAATAGTTTCCTTCCCAGGAGCGAAATGTAGAAACGAAAGGGATTTAAACCCGTGGAGGTAAACTCAGGGTCGAAACGAAATCGGAGTCAAAACTACTTCGGGTCGAAACTAAACTAAAACTCTGGGACCGAACGAAACGGAGATAATATTTCGCACCGAAGGGACCGCGTGCTTCACCTTCGAACAGTTTAGTTTCCACCCACGCCCCGAGAACGAAGTATGGTTGAATGAAGGTTTGAAGAGATTCGGCCTACCGCCATTATATGCTTAGGGCACTCGTATGTTTACCACTAACAGGAGAGCGGTGAACGCAAAGTGGCCATTTGATTTTTAAGCTCAATATTTTAGCCTCTCTACACGTATGTCACACGTAATGGGTCGAAACTATTCCCTCTTATCCCCCACCACTCAACTTTTGGGATATAAACTTAACTATGAGCAGCGGAGTTTCGATAAATTTCGTTTCGTTCCCGAGAGTAAAGTTTCGTCCCGGGTCGAAACTAAGGGAAGAAACTAAACTTAGGCCTCGTATTTTCGTTTCCCTCCGGATCGAAACGAACCATTTTCGTTTCGTTACACTTGCCATCCCTGGTGACAACACATTTAGAGGCCGACTTGAGGATCATCGTTTGAACTATTCGTGGAGAGTACATTCGATACCGATTTCAGGAGGGACATACTGTGAATGACAAGAAGAGGGCATGAGCTGTACTCCGAGATTGCAGCAAGCGTTTCTCTAAAAGTAGAAAAAAAATTCGTTACCCGCGTTAACAAGACACAAATAATCGGAAAGGCACGAGATTTTACTTAGATTTAATGTCATTATGATCGGGGGGTATAAGGGCTTCACCAAACTGAACCCTCATCAAAGCCCTTCTACTTGAATGAATTCCTGCGCAGAATTGTTGTTTCCCCTCCACACTTTAAAATTATTCAGCCCTCGCCATGAATACTCGGGCGTCAAGATCTTGGGAAGGTTACGGTTATATATTCTCTGGGTGTCAAAATAAATTACAACAAGCCCTAACCGAGGGTGAAGAGGGATCAACGTTCCCCTTTTCATTCTGACGATAAGATTGTGAGCACGACATTGAAAATTTGATGCTATTTATTTCAAGATACAAGAGGCTGCCGGGGAAAAGCAATTCATTTTTTTGTGATAATGGCCTTGTATTAGGTGTATTTTACAGGATAGCAGCAAATCATTCTTAAATATGATGCTACCTACACAATAGCACGTTTGAATGGTGTAAATTATAGCAAAATAATTTTTTTTTAATGTTCTCTCAAACTTTCCAAATATTTTATTCTGAAATTTATGAATCCAAGAACGTTTTCTCAAGAGACAAGTTTGGCAGGAAATATGCATGTTTCACAAAAATTATTAGATAGAGCGACAATTTAACCCTTTCTCACCCATAGTTGCTTCTGGGAGAAATTAGATCTCAAGATTTCTCATTTGAAAGTTTTGAAATATTTCTACTCAATCATAATTATTGTGCCTGCTACACATTTCGCCCTTAAACTTTACGGCACAAAAAACACGTAGTTTAAGTCTTTCCTAAATAGAGCTGAAAATGGATACGTTTTTGATGCTGCTAAGAAGCAACTTTGGGTTATAATGGTTAATTGCGTTAACTTCCCTCACAAAGCAATAGCGACCGATGCTGTACGGATAGGGAAGAATTTACAAGGAATTTTTAAATTTTATATCATTTTTCACCAACCATTCATACGTCGAAACAATAACTTGTTTGGGCACAAATATACGATTTAAAGGCTAAAAACAAAACAATTCCTGTTGGACATTCGCGTATTGAAATAAGTGAAACCATAAAACACTACAAAATGGTTATTGCATTACAAAATGGAATTTATCTAAATATGCAGTTCTTTCCAAGTGTTCTTTTGATTACTTAACTCTTTATTCGAGTATCCACTCCAATGCTTACTGCTACTTCACCAATAAATCGTTATACTAGGTTCATTATGAAGAACACAAAAGCTGATTTCCACTTTTTCTAATTCAACACCCAACAACCGACCATGGTTTGAATGAATGAATTGAATGAATTTATTACTCCAACTGAAATTTACACTTTTTTTAACAACAAAAAACTTCAACACACTATCATTTTCAAGGTAAACCGACCATGGTTTCAGCACAATGTATTGGTCTGTTGTTGAGTGTTGAATTAGAAAGTGTGGAAATAACCATTTGTGTTTTTCATTATGGATATAGCGAACTTCCACCAAATCAAGCCAGAAACGATTTTATACGTTCCACTATAGAGGTCCTTCATTTGAAGTTTCGATTAATGCAGAAAGGATTCTGACCTACTAACAGTTCTTAAATAACCACAAACCAATGGTGACTATACTACTCCCACTAATTATCAAAAGCCTCATAAAATAACGAAACAAACTAAGGATTCTTGCCGTGATGTTATCATGCAGTGAAATTCTATAAACCCTTTTATTGCTGAAAAAATACCTACTTAAAGTAAAATTTGAAATTACTCGTTCGGTTCCAACTTAAACACTTTCGGCAATGCTTTAATTCTATATTATACAGTAAATTCTCATCTATTTTTCTTTTCGCACTGGAATCTTTCTTCGAATTTTCGTACTAATGATTTACACAAACGCATAATTGAATTACAGCGCTAAAGTTTTAGGGAGCACTTTAAGAGGTCTTCATTTAAAGTTTCCACTTAAGCCGATCTAGAGGCCGTGATTCTACCCGACTAAAGGTCTTTCAACTATAACTACCCTCTCCCCACTAATTACCCACATGCCTCTTAAAATAATTACTCGAAATCGCTTCTAGTCTTCCGCGGAAGCCCGTCCGAAATTCACCGCGCAATAATCCGATTGCTGGCAGCAAACGTTTTTCCCCGTCAAGCACGCCATCTGCACCATCAAGGCTGCTCTGGTGGATAGAAGGCGCTAACACCGATTCACACACGGCAGACTTGGAGGGCCCCAGCCACTTAGCGAGAGCTTAAAGGAAAAGTTTTGCCCGACGCGTTCTCAAATTATCCCGAATAAAGCTGTCTTTTCCGACGTACCGCGCCCAACCTACTTACCTACCCCTGAGCGTCTCCCACATTCCTTTTTACTCTCATACTCCTTCCTCCTGTTCCTCCCTACCAGTGGCGCCGACTCCATGGGGCCTGAGGGGGCCCGAGCCCCCTCAATAATTCAAGAAAATAATTATGTTATATTATGCTTTGTGAAATCACAAAAATATATTGGTAAGTTTTATTTCCCATGTTTGACGATAGTTACCTTTTAAAATAAATTCAACAATGTGTTAAAACAAATAATTATAAGTGGTGCGTATGGGTTTCCGGGCGCTCCAGCCGCGTTCGTCGGTTTTGGGTGACGACGGTTTCGAGAGCCATCCTGCTCCCGTCTTCAGGTTCTCTCCACTTCTCCACTTCGACCTGAAGACGGGAGCAGGATGGCTCTCGAAACCGTCGTCACCCAAAACCGACGAACGCGGCTGGAGCGCCCGGAAACCCATACGCACCATGATCATTGCCGCGGAAACCTACGCAGAAATAATTATAAGGTTAAGCAGGTTAACTGAATCAGGTGGTGTGAATCATGATAGTGTTTCGGTGCTACGACACACTTTGAATTTAACCTCTTCCCGGGGCAAGACCTCGGATATGGGCCCCCCAATATTTTTTATAAGTCGGCACCCCTGCTCCCTACCCGCATGACTCAAAACCCCTGGTCTCCCTCCTCACCTCATCGCACATAAATTATGGTAAGGTCGAATTTAAGGAGATTGTGTAAGACCTCGTAGCGGGTGGTGGGCTTATCGAACGGGGGAAGGGAACGTTACATCACAACACCAATAAATACTTTACTTACGACTATATTTGTATCAACGCAATACATGGCGAAATTGATGGTTTGAGGCGTAACTTTGTGAAAGCGATTCATTATGAAAAGCGAAAAAGAAGAAGCTTTGTGCTTTCACATGAAAAATTCATTCACACATTTACACGGCCATGGTTTCAACGTAAGACGTCATCATCAGATGAACTCTATAGAGATCCACTACATCATTGGTATCAAGTCTGGTATAAATTGATGTGATGGACCTCTGTACACTGATGATGACGTCTTATGTTGAAACCATGGTCGTGTAAATGTGTGAATAATTTTTTCATGTGAAAGCACTAAGTTTCTTTTTTTCATTCTTCACAATACATTGCACTCGAATCACTAGGTCAAAGATACACTGACTCTCTCGCGGCGTCGTCCCCCTTCTCTCACCCACATTCCGGAAGAGATCTCTCTCCCCATTGGCTCCCATGCTCTCGCATTCTTTTGGGTTTTTCGTTTTTTTTTCGATATTTTTTTCAAATTTTCGATTTATTTTTCAAAATTTCGATTTTTTTCTTCAAATTTTCGATTTTTTTTCAACAATTCGAAAAAAAGGGGAAAAGAAAATTGATTCAACAATTCGAGACGAATTTTAACATTTTATTATTACTACTGTTCTTTTCCTTGAAAGGTTTACGCGTTCCTACGACCCCTAGAGCTGCACTTGTGGGATTGATTCTAAATAACTCCCAGTAGGGCCACCCATGCCAGATAGGTCGAATTGCAGGAGTCAGACAAGTGGTAGTCCACCTGATGCTGTAACGTAAAAAAAAATGTGGGAATAGAAGTGGGAGACCCTACCAACTACCTCTTCCCTGAAAACATGGAGTACAACCAAATGAGCATCGGAAACTCATCGAACGGAATCCGTCCGCAAAGGGTGGGAGTCGTTCACGGCAGGGAGGTCGGCAAGGTCCTCGGGGTCGTCAACATGCGATATTCTAAAGCAGGAAGTGCATAAAGGAAAGGGGGGCTTCCATAATCCTTCTTAATTATTCAATGGAAACTTATCTTAATCGCTAGAATACTTTATTAGTAATTACTGTGGTATTAAGGAGGCGGCCAGCACCTGAGATTATTTGCGCCATGAGGAAAAGGTGGGGAAGCCTACTTTTAACTAAAGGCGTGTAGGGGAACATGTCTTAACGTCCCATCCGACGGAGGAACGTACTGCACTTGAAGTACCCCCCACAATGCACTCAAGCGGGGAGCCGGAATTCTGTGGAAGATATCCACCATTGCCAGGATTCCATTCCGGACTTACAGGTTCGGATACCAGTACTCCATCCACTTCATCAACTTCATCCTCATGATTACTACTTTATACACAATATCAGCGCGATTTAATTAATTTTCAAGTACAAGTTTGGGCAAATATTTTTTACATATTAATGCTACATAAAAATTCCATTCTTATGAAAAACTGTCCACTAAACTGACGGTCTTGCGACATATTCTACTGATAATAATATGATGCACTGGCTTCACAAGTAAAAGTTATGCTCCCATTATTTTTCGCGATAACATAGTTTTTATTGGAAAAAGACGCAATGAATGAGAATAAGTGTAATCATGAAATCAATCGCACGTTAGCGCATCAATTCTTTTTATGAATGGTTAACCACATCAGTAGAAAATTGGCATATTTCAAAGCTAATTAACTATGTGATAACGCTCAAAACTCATGCGAAATGATTCACAATATTTCATAGAATCTTCCTTAAACGTAATAATGAGATTATCTTCCAGGAATAAGTGTTCATCTCTGCAAAGCAAGAAGTAAGTTCGAATTGTACCCGGGAAACACCACTAAATTAAAGTGTTGTGGAAAATTTCAGCTGCCTCTCATTTCAATAAAAATTTCTATTAACACTAAAAAAATAAATCGAGATGGATAAAAACATTTTCAACACTAAAAAAAAAAAAAAAAAAAAAAACACACTTTATAAAAACAACCTAACTCGTTTCACGCATCACGTTATATCATGAGTCGAGTCTCTCGAGTTTTTAGTTGATTATACTAGTTCGATTGTGTTAGTTTAATCATAGCTATAAAAAATAGGCCGCACCAAAATACCATTTATGGATGTGAATCGTTAATTTGGCGTTGGTGTTCAATTAATTAATGTTACGTTGGAAATAAGCGACTAACAGTTAGCCTAACTTGCTCATTAAATATAGATATTTAATTTTCGCCAAACATCCATTTGGATATGAATAAATTTTTATTTCACGCCGAAAAAAACTTCACGATCATGGAAGGTTCAAACTTTCGATGGGACCTAAGCTTATTTCTACTTTTTAATCGATCCAATAAACCGATGCTCTTCACTTGCTTGTTTTGTGGAAATTGTTTACGAATGAATAAATAAATGATAGCACTTTTAGACTCACTCACTCCTCGCCTATATTTACCGTCGGCGTCCGTCAGATTTAATTAAAATTTAACGACACTCGCATTATTATTAAAACGCATTTCCAGGGATGGGCTGAGCTTCGTTGGAATTGCATAGTGCACCATTTTTAAACTTTATGATGATACTTTCAGTTATCCACAGATTTCCAAATATTATGGACAAATCTAATATTAAAATGCCTCCCTTCGCATACTACTGTTTACTTTCATAGTTCCCTAAAACATATCGAATATCACACGATTTGAATATCGCGTGACATCGACTGATTTCGATTACTTCACTGAAGTTTGGAAAGGGCAAGTCTATCAAGCAAACAAAAATAGTGATATGCCTCCTCCATTAGGATATATCTCTCCTGTATTGAGATAAACAAGTTTGTAAAGAAAATTCCATTAGCAAGAAAATTAAATTGTCCGACTTAGTTATTAGCACCCTGTTTCAGTTGAGCCCCTAAAGTCATACCAAGTTAAATACGAAGGTTATTTTTTTCTACCTCGCATGAAGCCAACTGTATCCATGTGTATCCATAACTGTAGCCATGGTGGGTTTAATCATTGGATAAACGCCGACTTTGATATTTCGCGCGTAAAGCTAAATACAGAGCAGAGAGGGCAAAATTTCCACATTGTTTTCACAAGAGGAGCTTCGAGGAGTTTTTCCTTGGCTTTCGAGTACGATATGGTGGAATAGATCTCCATTCTACGGCGTCAAGGGTTCTAGTTCAGAGTAGAGAGTAGGCTTTCCTGTGTAAAATTATCACATTTATTCGGGAATATTCAGCGTAGTAGATAAGTGTAAAATAAACCGGTGGCTAGCCCATGAGATAGTTAAGAGCAGTAGTTGACGATCGGAGGTCCGTGAGATCTATGGGAGTAGTACGCAGGGCGAATGTAATAGTTGATGATAAGTAGAGATCTTGAACACGAGATGAAAAATTTGAGTTTCGAGCCGTTTTTGCGAGATATACTTCTATACTTAAAAATCTTTGAAATTAGGCGTTGACGTCGAGTCACGACAGACAGCAGATAGGGTGAGGTGGTCCGAGCATGATTATATTTAAGGCTGTATAGTCCACATACATTAAAAGATAGAGAACTACTGCTTTTGATCATAATCTGCCGTATTATTATTTGGTATTTGATGTTCGTATGGCGTGATCATTTATTTGCACCTTTGCCCGCTCATTCAACGCCCTGTCGGATAACCAGAGACGCGACTGGTCAAGGACAAAGATGATACGACAGCTGGCAAAAATATACAATGTGGCCTAGCTACATAATAATATAAATTATCTTCCATCATACTAATTTTTTACTGATGACTGTATTCCTTCATTTCCGTATCTAGAACCTTGTAAAGAGAGCCCTGGCCCAGAGGAAGAGGGGGCCGGATTGTGGCCTCATCTGGGCCAGGTAAAAGAAATAAATTAAATCAAATCAAATCTTGGTTCGAGTCCCGCGGAAGGAAAATGAACTTTCTCGTGTGGATGCACATCGATACATTCGTGGAGAATGCGCATACAGCGAAGTTACGCAGAAAGCTATACTTTTGTTGCACCTTAAATTACCTGATGAGCTGGAATACAATATATGGCGTAAGCTTCCTGGGTAGTGAGGAGAGAGAGAATGAGAAAGATGTATTGGCAGGACGATGGTTTGTAAGAAATTTGTTCAGGAAAATAGGGCTATTGAAAGAGAATTATTCCACCAGGATAAAAGCGAATATATTTCACAGATAACTCATCTTTTAATGGGCTTTACAATTTTCTTAATGTGCGATTGTGATCAAATTGAGCGATGGAGATAGCCGTGTTTTTCCCATTCGTCGACCCGCAGTCTACTTCTCGAGATATTCGTCGCGAAAAATCCACATTCTCAACCCTATGATTGAAAATTAGATGACATCAGGCTCTCCTGCCGAGCAGGTCACCGCTTCTCAACTACTCCTTCTCTCACCGCATCTGTCCCGCGTGGTTCCTTGATGATTACACTCATGTGTGCGATTACTTTCCTCGATGTGAATCAATTAATTGAAACTCAAATCTCACCAATGGTTTAGATCAACTTGGCATTTAAACCTAAACATTTTCTTTAAACCTTTACACCAAAGTTTTTCGGCAATATCTCTCTATTTAATGGCTGTAGCTTAAGTTTAAAACCACTAATCGCTCACCAAAAAGATAATTTACACTATCGGTCGAGGGGGAGGTATGTGTCCACTTAAGCTGCCGTTCTCCTCCTTAAAATATATTCTCCTCCAGTATATATAGGAAATCAAATACCAAATGAAGTTACATCATCAGATGTTATTCATCGTTTTTTTTAATTTACTATTTTACTCTATAATGATGCGCGCGAGATATTGCGAGTTCCATCGTGGCAGCGTATCTTCAAAATTGTTACTACATATTTTAATTACTGTTGCTATGCAGTGTTCCTAACTATTTCTTTATTAATATTGCTATGTGTTTGATACATATATTTCCATCATTCTGGGATGTTTAGGAGAGATAAAGATGGAATAGGAGCCCAAATGTGAAGAAAATCAGTGAAATTTGATAATTTTAATGCGCATTTTTAGAATTTACGGAGACTTATCCCCCCAAATATACCTCTATTCCATTAATTTTCATGTTTTAGAACTTGAGATCTCTCCAAAACCTGAAAATAAACACAAATGCTAAAATAATCCTTTCCATCCATCCAAATTATCGCAAAGTGATAAAAATAGGAGAAGGAGCTTCACTCAAAAATAGTGGATGATGGAGGAAAACGGATACCATATTCGGATTCAGAAGTTCATTTAATATAAGAACCAGCAGGAATGGTATCAGGCAAGCAGACTGCATAGAGAAGGCCCAATTCCATAAAAGATTGATTTTTGTTGCCACTTCGGTCGCATTTTAATCGGCTTGCAAAAATATCCGCGGTACGGTGACGAATGCAATGCGATGTAATTTTTCCCGGTGTTTTGCAGTAAAATGTTTGCAGTTGCAAGGATTAGCATTGAAAAGTTGTGAATTTGATAGATCGCATCACCATGTAAATAAATTTCGGTAAACACGACGAAGTGCTGCACATGGTGGGTGAGGAGAGGCACCTTTTGGATGAGATACGGAGGAGAGAGAAAGAATGGATGGAGGGAGTACTCAGCGGGGAGGGGATGTTGCAAATGTTGTTAGAGGGATGAATTTTAGGCAAACAAGGTAGAGGAAGGAAAAGAGTGGGACTTTTCGATAGATTGAAAGGGAGTAGGCCTTGTAGTGAATTGAAGAAGGCAGTGTTGGAAGGAAAGGGATGCTCCTAGATTACTTCTTTAGAACTCCATGGAAACCTACCTTAATCGGTAGAATACTACAGGGTGGGGCAGCATAACTTTATTTTTTTTAACTTAATAAAACGCATTGTATGAATCAGAAAATTTTATTTGGTTTTTACAATGTAGGTGCATACTTAAAGTTTTGTTTTAAATAGTCTTGAAGATCAAATCATGTAGATGACGTCCTCCATTCTTGATAAATTGAGTAAACCGATTTCTGGTGTTTGTCATGACCTTTTCAAGCATAGCAGGCGTTATGTTGGCAATTTCTTCCTGGATGTTGTTCTTACAATCTTGTGGGGTCCTTGGACGGTTCACATAAACATGGGATTTCAGAAAACCCCATAGAAAAAAATCACAAGGGGACAAATCGGGAGATCAGGCTGACCTCTGGAAATCGCCCCTGATTGAGATAAGGTGTTCTGAGAACTGTTCCCTCAAAACAGCCATCGATGCTCTTGCAAAGTGTGCTGTTGCACCGCCTTGTTGGAACCAAATGTCTCCCAAGTCCAACCCATTTAGCCGCGGGAAAAAGAATTCCTGTAACATTCCTGCTAGGTTGCGATCACAGAACATCCGATCGAAAAGTAGGCCTCAACGGCAAACGCACGTTCTTCACTATTCCAACGCATGATGGCGACTGAGCTGTGCCTTGATAAAACTTTATAGCACTGCCTGTAGAACAAGACCACAAGCGCTCTACTACGACAACAACTGACTGAACCATTACAAAAAAGGCAGTTATAATAATAACCCTGAATAATAATAATAATAGTATCTAATTATACCTTATTTCCCCGTGAAACTCTGATCATTTTGTCCATTAGCGACGCGAGTGGCGACTTTTGTAAACCCATTTAAATACGCGGAGGTTGACAACACATGTTGAGAGAGACTTAAGGATCCTCTTTTTTGATATTCGTGGTATCTGGGATCGAAAAAAATTATATTTTTTGCCGTCCAGTGATATGTGCCCGCCTAGAGGTGCAAAGGTGAGAGTTCGAGGACTTCCGAGAAAAAAAGGCATTCGGAGGAGAGGAAGATTTGGAGTGGGCGGAATGAGGAACAGGGAGAGGGGTAGAGGGAATTGAGGCGACTCGTGACATATTTCTCCTTCCGCTCGCGTCTGTCTACCTGGCAGCCACCTTGGCCGCCGGACGACCCGAACCATATTCCCGCTCACCTCTCTTCTCCCGCGGTTTGGAAATTATTTTGGCAGTCCAACATGGAATGTGTCCAATTCGCGTGGAAGGGTGAGGGCGAATTGGCGGGGAGGTTAGAAAAAGTGGTGGAGGATGGGGGGAGGATGGGACGACCTGTGGTGGGGGAGGGGGCGGACCAGTTGGGGTGGGGGAGACGAGAGTCGCCCTCGAAAAGAAGGGAATGAGGGAATATAAGGAGGAAATCCGAGATACAAAGACGGCCCAACATCGGGAGATGTGAGATAGCGCGGGCCACCAATTTACAAAACGTACGGCCACACTATTTTGGTAAGGAAGGAAAAAGAGTGATCCTGAAAGCTGTATGGACCACAGTTAGGAGGCGCCGACACGGATAACTAGTCCACTAGGGTGGTCCTTATTTTTCGATTTTCTTCCGGGACAACCCCGCGATTTATGCCGATTGGTGTAAAAACATATCGTGTAAAATATTATTGCAATTGGTTGACGGGAAGACGTTCCGCATCACACTCTGAAGCTCTGAAATTTTGGTGTTTTTTACGCCAACACCGATAACTAGTCCACTAGGATGGTCCTTATTTTTTTATTTTCTCTCGGAATACCACCTCAATTTATACCGATTGGTTTATAAACATATCCTGTAAAATATAATTGCAATTGGATTACGGGAAGACGTGCGCATCGCACTCTGAAGTTATGAAATTTTGGAATTTTTTGTTGTTTTCGGACATGAATGACGATAAGAAGGCACTGGTATTTTTTAACTAATTTTCTCTGGTAAAGAACGGCTCATTGAACATGCATTACCTAAAATATTTTCTAATCATGGCCAGTGGTTCCCGAGGAACTGCCCCAAGGGTGAGCGCGTGCCCTCACCCCTTCCCAAGTGGCGTCTCCTCGCGCCAATGCTCGAAGCTCCGAAGTCTGTCGCTTCATTCGGCGTTAGTCCTATTCTTTCGAAGAAATCTATTGTTATGCGATGTTTACTTAGCACACTTTAAAATTAATTAATCTAATTATATTAGTAGTTCAACCTGCGGCGCGCTGTGGAATCAGGAAAACCCGCTGCTAATTATCGGATCTGGCGTCTGTCTCGTCTTCTTATCCATATCCCATCCTTAAAGGAAAATTTGCAAGTTGGATCAGTATTTTTCTTTTGAAATACATGGTAAATATTCAGGTCTTTCTTGCCATAAATATTTTTCGATCGAGTCTCGTCACCCTCATGTAGATTTTTTTTATACTCTATGAAATATATGAAATATAGTTTTAAAAAATAGTGAACTTTTGAATGTCTAATTATTATATGAAAAATTAATTTTCCAGTAAAACTCTAAGAAAACGTCTATCTTTTCAAAAATTATGCTTTGAAATTTTTAATGGAAAACCAGCTTAACGACTCAGGAGCGAAAGTAAACTTCGATTTTGTTGAGGGAATTCTGATTTGAAATTTTTTGTCATTATATATTATCGGCATCTGATAATTTTTTTTATATACTAAATGTTCAAATAGGCATAGTTCCTTAAAAATTATAAAATCAGAATGTACCACTTTTTGCTTCCTAGAAAAATAGTTTAAATTCAGGGTTTCGGAAAGTTTTTTTTTTCATTTCCGCCCACTGTCCGCTCACGAAGCCGAAACTGCTTGAACTATTTCTGTAATGCCGAGGAAGAGTAAGGGCTCAAAACTGAGTCGTGATCTGGAAAACGACCCTTAATTTGCACTTCTTAATGCCCGGAGGTTAATTTTTAATCGTTAGTGATCGATTGGTGCTGTAGAGACCACCGGTGTGGACGGGGGCCCACGCCGCCAAATCTACCCCTGGACGCTCCGCTTACATCGAATATTCTACGCCGGCGGCCACGCCTGGTGTGGACAGCAATCGATACATGTGCCAGATCGTTTTTAAAACTTGCTTTAAAAGGAGATAAATGTAATGAAACCTGTCTTGAGCGACCTCCAAATGGGTGAGGAAAAGCGGCCGCTTTAGGAGGCGAGCGATAGTGGCAGTGAGAGAGGTAATGTATTCAGGTAAGAAAAATTACAAAAAATGAGACATCAGTCATGTGCATGGGCCTAGTGGTGGTATTGCTGTTTACACTATTGCAAGGCGATTTTACCCGCAATGTACGATTCTCACTGACAGAGTGAATAAAATCAGAACTTTAAGGCGTCACGAACTCACGAAAAGTGTGCGGCAACTTTGGCTCTTTTTTTATTCAAACTCATTAGAGATGGACTGAAAGAGAAAGATTATTTTCACGTTGCAACTTACATTTCCCCTTCCATCCACCAAATTATTACTTATAGTTGCGATTTCAAGCGTAAGTGAGCTACCCCATTCGGGTACGTAAAGTTTTACCTTGAGTTTTAATACTTAATTAGAATAGAGAAATATCCAGATGATACTATACAGCATTTTTTGGAAGTGAGGGTTGGGGGCTGGTCGTATAAGCATTGACCAATCTCCGAAAAAAGAAATGTAAACCTAGTAGTTAGAGTACATTTCTAAGTCATAGGCGTGAGCATTTCACGCACACAGGGCAAAAGGGGCCTGTTTCATTCCCTAATCCACCTAACAACTTAAGATTTTTAATTTTTTGATAGTGTTCAAAGACATCACCCTGGATTTATTTTTTTAAATCCTTAGGTAAGTGGCATTATATCCACGTCAACCCACTTCGCTACCACGTATCCCAAAATGCACGGATCGTGTAATAATATCTTAATTATTTCGAGTATTATTATCAAAGGCATTGCAGGGTATCGTCTAATAATATTTTCACTCAAATTATATCGATTACCGTCAAGTGCGTATGTTAGGCATGGTAATAAACGATGGAATATTGAAGCGCCACCAGACAGAAGGCAATGAAAATTTTTCTAGGTCTCAAGACCTGAATGTGGGTGAACTTGGAGCCATGGCGAGAAACTTATGACCGCTGACAAAGCAGTGAACAAGCGGTGGTACTTGAGATCGACGGAATGGATTGAATACTTGGTAAATAAAGTGGGTAGACCCTCTCGCAATTTTACCCGAGTATTAAAATGCATGTTAAAGCATAGACAAGCTGATTTAGTACCAATAGTGCGATGAAGAAATTTATTACGAAATATTTTTAATATAGTTGACACATTTTATTAACATGACAGGAAAAAGTATTGAGATAAAATGCTTAAGAATCATAATTCCGGCAGAGCGAATAATTATAAGTAAATTAACTATAAAATGAGGAAATAAAGGCGGTAAAGACGTGAATATTCATAATAATGCGTCACTATATACAACTGCAAATTTAGATCGCCTGTAGGCATGAGAGTGGATCACTTATTGCATAAAATACTTGTAAGTCCAAGACTAGATCATATCCCGGAAGGAAATGAATAAATAGCAATCTAGTATGCCAAAAATTTGGTCCATCATCTAAAAAATCAAATCTTATTCATTGCAAAAAAGCTATGATGAAGATATAAAAATATACCGGACCTTAAAGCAAAACTTTTGCCTTTAAACCTGTAACCCTTCAGTGACTGAGCCTTGAAAACTTACGCGAACGACTGTGTGGCGTAACTGAGGTACCCCATTTATAATTCATAAATTATATTTTGTATTGAATCATTCATATTCTGCTATTATAACTGTACATTTACTAACATGCTATTTTAAAAAAACAATTACAAATGGTGCCACCATGTATAATATTGGCGTTATTGAAGTTATAATATAATAAAATTTATCACATTCAATTTTTATCCCTGGACTCATATAATACACAATTTTTTTTCTCCCCGTCAACAGCATTGAGGGGTAACTCAATTACCCCAACAATAAAAATTGAAGTTTCCAAAAACAATTTAAATGTAAACTAAAACCATTCGTCACCTAAATAATGACAAAGTATTTGAGCTCAAATACAAAAAAATATCAGGGGGACAAAGTAAAAAGTGACATAATTTGAGGTAACTGAGTCATCCCATACGGTCTCGGAAGGGTTAACACCTGCACTCCAAGACACGAATGAACTTAAAATTTAAAAAAAAAAAATTGAGGTTAGAAGAAAGAAAAAACTTAATTTGAAACATTCCATTGAGAGGCTATCGCTTACACCTGTAATATCTATAAAATATCATATTAAACAAGTTCTCCCCTGCGATACTTCTTTTGCTGGCGCGTTTCTCTTAATCTCTTACACACTTCCTCCAACGAATAACTCTTCGAGAATATGGAATATGACCGTATATTTAAATAACGAAGTTTCCAAGATGAGGGAGAGGCTCGTCGTCAAAACATTAGTTTTCCTCGCATTTCATTGGCACATTCAGAGAGAGATGGTAAGTGTTTCCAAGGGGTTAAGTGGGGTTGAAGGGCGGGCAGGTGAGAGTCGAAGACAAAGTTTTCCAAGGGTGCCGTCGGATGGGGTTGGGGGCATCCAGGGATGGGGTTGCAGAAGGAATTAATGCGGTAGCGGCGTTTGCAAGAGGAGATGGGAAAGTTCGCTCTCTCTCTCGCGGACGCCAAAGTGCGCTGGAGAGAGAGAGAATTGCGGCACTTTGGACGGGGCGAAGGAATTACTATTAATGTCGCAGAAAGTAGTAAAGAGAGGACCCGTGATGGCTTCATTGAACGACAAATTGAACCCAATCTTCCACGATGGGAGGAATTTGAAAGAGACCAGGACCTTCATCCTCCTAACTGGCATTATTACTGCGCGTACCTAGTTCCCCACCCCCGGTAGAGAGAGGTTTACATGGATTACAGTGCGTGCCAATTTCGCAACTCAACCCCGACTCTCCCAATTCTCCAATTATATTTCTTTTTCACCACGGCATAAAAACACTGGCACTTGCTACTGTCTTTAGCAGAATTACTTCGAGATTTTCAGCTGCAACTGGTAATCAATTTTTGACGCATTTTTTTAATATTTGGATGTTTTTAGTTAATCTGGCTTCTGATATCGCATCTTTTGGATTATTGATATTTTGGAGCGGTTATAATTAAAATTAGGGGGTTTTACTCGTAGCCCCAGGGTGCTTTATTAGAGGGTTATTGGTAATCTGGGTGCCTCACATGATCTTGCGATTTCGAAAAAGTACTGTAGAAACCGAAATTTTCCTAATCCCATATTCATTCCCTCTAGCCCGTTCCATTTCTCTACGGAAGAGATAGTTGGTAGAGTTTCCCACGCTCATTCAAATACTTTTAGACTCCTTCCCATGCAATGTCAGAAAAAACCAGTCATTACAGTAAAATAAAACTGGATCCGAAATATAAATGAAAGTCACAAACACTATGAAAAACCTTTGCTCTACATGAAGCATGATGTATGTACATAAGGCGTATTCCTAAATCCAAGAATTGCCGATAGCATGCAGTAAAATTTTTATATGTGACTAGTCAGGATGTTTTTACCGTTCACTGAAAACCTCATACCGAAAATCAAATTTTGGATAAAAATTTGATAATTTTCGACTCATCCTTCTGACATCATTACCTTTCCATTCCTTACCTTCGCCGATCAACGATAATTCAAACCGATGCGCCCGAATCCGATACATCAACCTCCAGTAAAACCAAAATATTCATTCAACAAATCAGAAATATCTCTCCGGGAAATTGGTTGATAACTTCTGGAGAATCTTCCCGTTCAAATGGAATTCTTCCGCGTGAACATTGATTTAATTACGGACAAAGTCCAAATAAAGGAGGATAACATCTAAGAGCTGTCAAAATGATTACTTACTTCTCTCTTCTTATGATTCACGCACACATCTGTCTTTCCTTTAAGCATTCGTGAATAAAAGAAACAAAAGGCATTTATGAAAAAACTATAGTGGGGAATTTCTGTGTATAAATGAAATTTTGATGAAATTCTTCTCTACATTCCGCTGGAACAATACGGTGGGAGAACTATTTCGTGTACTACACCACCCCCGTCCAGCCTTTGACGACTCGAACATTCATAGCAACAGGATGATTGAAATTCCGAAGGAAAAAATACCATCTAGAACGGCATTCTTCATGTTCTAGAAGAGTGATTCGGCACTTCAGAATCTAATTTCTTTACATCCGAGGTTTATTTCTCATAAGCGTCAAGAGAAAGATAGACATTAATGATTAATTCTCTAGCATTCTAATTGTGTCCGTCATATTTGAAATATCTATGACCAAATCCCCAGAATTAATTTATCATTATTTATTATTTATTTTCATGAGCATATTATCGTATAATGTAATGAATAAAAACCTCACTTGGGAATCAATTAAACGGATATATAAGGCACATTCACCACATAATAAACTTAACCCATTCCCGTCTACCGCAGCCATATTGCTACATCCTATCATTCTGAGCATATGAGAATATCAAAGAAAACCCGCACTGCTTTTTGCTATCGAATTGCCCCAAATATGTTGTTGAAGCTTGCAATGACTTAATCCGCTTATCAATTATTTTTTGCAGGCGATCGAAATTAGTACAGCGACGGCAAGAGATGGGCGCCAAACGGAAATTTAATTCGGACGCCTACGGCCTATAAATTACAAGTACCGAACCGCGGACATTTTTGAAAACCGTTTAAAATTCAACCAAAATGGCGATAGATATCAGCCTTCTATTGGATGGAATACGGTGGTTTCCTCTTATTTCTATATTGCCTAAATCGTAAGATTATTACTCCTGGAGTACGTATTTCACGCTTTCAGATTTTTAAATTATGATATCTATTTTTCGCGATTAAATTATAAGTAAAAATTTTCAAGCGCGCGAAAACGTGACTGCTAGGTATGAATTCTGGGAAAAGCCCTAGAACGTCATTCTCGTCCCGGTTTTCGCTATGTGAGGCCACCTTGGTACGAGGCAATGAGCGCCGCTATGATGCAGGCTGCTTGCAGGCAGCAGAGTACCCTGCTAGAAGGTAGCGCTTGGCTTAAATAAGGATTACACAGGTCAACAGTGGTTTTGGTGCCGGAGCTTTTAAAGCTGATTTCAAGTATAATTGGGGTGCTGAATCCAAAAATGATATTAGTTTTTTCCAATCAGCTCTAGTTTTCAAGATACATATATGTTGTTACTTATGCAAAAAATGTTCAATATGACGATTTGGGATAATTACATAAATGATAAAACCCACAAAATATAAAGACTTGATTTATTTATAGGATTGTTAAATCACCTACAATTACAATAGTTTTAAAATACAATTGAATATAAATAGTAACATTTTTTAATGAAATTACGCAATTTAAAAGAAAAGACGTAAAAATTGTCACTCAACACTTCGGATGCTTCTTTTGCGTTATTTTCTGGCGTACACTTCTTAAAACAGACTCGTTTTAAGCACCAGAAGTAATCTGTCATCATATGGTTACCCCATCTTCCTTGGTAGCGATCTTCCATTGTTTTGATTTCCTGGTGAAATCTTTCACCATGTTTTTCTCTTGGCCGCCTAAATTTTCAGGATAACAGTCAAAGTGCCTGTATAGGTAGTGAACTTTTATGCTCATATTACATCCTAGTGATTTAAAGTTAGTGAGCATATTGTTTACCAGCTCGAGATAATTCTACCGTTTCAGTTTGTGATTCAGTTTGTGATTAACCAGAAAATTTTTTATTACCTCAACAAATGAAAGCCAACTGTTTTTTTCAATCTCATTCTTTGACTTGACAAAAGCAGGATCCTTTGTTAGCTGTTTGAATTGTGGCCCATCAAACATTCCAGCTTTAAGTTTTTCTATACCTATCTGCGGCATTTTTATTCTTATGTAGCCGAAGCATGGTCCATCCTTGTCAAGAGCCTTTATAAATTGCTTCATTAGGCCTAGTTTAACATGAAGGGGCGATAAGGTGATTTTCTATCGTTCTCCCGAGACTCAGCAATAATGTTTTTACCCAACAATTAAATTTTCTCTCTTTGACCACTCCTCCTTAATCCAGTGGTTTGTCTGTCCCTGCTAGCACAGAGGCAAAAGAAACAAGGATTTTTGTGTTGCTAAATTGCTGCCCAAGAAGAAAGTTCACCATTTTTAAATCTACACAAATCACCTAGCGAAGTCCCTGGTATTTTATCTTCTATAAGAAAAAAGCCGCATTGTATCATATTCTTCTTCCATTTCAGTTGAATGAGCGATTGGTATTAAGCCAAACTTGTTGACATTGTGAAGAACACATTTTAAGGTGAGCTTGGAGCTATCAATGAACAAACGCCAATCACTAGCTTCATGATGCGGTAGTTCAATTCCTTTCGGAAGACCTCTAACGTCTAAAGTAAGATTGTCTTCTTGAGTAAAGAAGGGTAGCAAGGGTAGTCCTTTTCCCTTGTGCGATAAAAATTAATTTTTGTACCTTGTTCCATCAAATTCTTTTCATGAATCCTTGAAGCTGGTAGTTCAGATGCTTCCGTCGATAAGTTCAATTCTCTAACAAGGTTGCTTAGTTCATCTTGATTAAATAGTTGAGGATTTGTTGATACTGCCTCGCAGTCACTACAACTATTGTTAATAACATCAAGAATGTGTTCACATAGCTCATATTCATCCTCACACGAATCTGGTAATGTCTGAAATATTGGGATCGGGATTTCTTCTGAATAGGGTACCGGGCGTCTAGCTGAAGGCAAATCTGGATATTTCCACTTGTGGCGATTGCTTTGATTAATTCCCGAAACATTTACCATGCAAAAATAACAGTTGTCAATATGGTTTGTAGGTTCTCTCCAAACCATTGTCACACCAAACTTTTCCTTTTTCTTGTAGTCCACTACCGCTGATGTTCTGTACATGTTTTACACAAAACGTACGGTGCTCACTTTTTAGCTTGGTCACCAAGCTGAACACCAAAATATCCCAGGCGTGCGCGTTTCACGAAGTCTGTAATGTTTTTCCTATTTTCTTTTAAAGTATATTCCCCACAAATGTAACGAAACACATCACAGTGATTTACACAGCTTCTTTGATTTCAGCTCATTTTTAGAGGTGGCTTAAAAAAACTTTGAGAATTTGACCATTTGTTTTCGGGAATCCCCTTACCTACTTACTCCCGCCTCTCCATTTTCAAAGACACGCTATCTTTTTACCTTATCCCCCTTATTTACTCTTCTCCACTTTTATGTGATTCTTCCCACGTGTCGTTATTCCACAGTTATGATTTGGGTTCTTTTCCACCGCGGATTTCCACATCCCTCAGTTGAATCTTTTCCCACTGTCTCCACTTGTACCTACGCCTGTCTCCCCTTCTTCTAAGATGCCAAATCCTCCCCAAGCCCTTTCTCAAAGGTATAAAGGTGATTTTCAAAGTAAATACTGCATAGTGGTTATGAATTAGTTTAATTATAAATTGATTTGAATTTGACAAAAAATTTCTGAAATATATCAAATATTTATAAGAATCTAATCATAAAATGTGCGGTATCTAAAAAAGTAGAGCTGTTACATAAAAACGGATATCATATTTGGATTCAGCACCACGCATATTGTTAATACCAGCTCAAAAACTCCCGGCACCAAAAAAAAAATTTTTTTTGTTGGCCTGTGTTATTAATACCCTATCAAGCGAAGGAAACTTTCCCGCCATAGGCAATTATAATAGGTGATTATTAAGAGATTTCCCTGAGCTCTATGCCTCATGCATGCATTGGCAATCTCAGACGATGTAAAACTCCTATCTACTCTTATAGTATCCAATTCCCTGTGACGTAACGTGGAGTGGCACCGCATGGCTGCCAATCTGGCCTTTTTCAAATGAGGTTAAAATTGACCATTAACATTCGTCTAAACTGAGATTTCTAAAGCCAATAATTAATTTGTATATTATGAATACATTGATGGTGGGTAACGAATCGCCATCTGTGCCTTCCGTTTTCTTCGATGAAGGAAACTACCCTATTGTAACTCTATGAATTCCCCTAGGTGAGAACATTAGTCAAGACATTTTCCATAAACACATAATAAGCAGAGTAAGTATTTTTTTTTAATTTCTAAGTGATTCTGAATCTGTTTATCGTAAAAACAAGGTAAGAAATGGGTAGAAGATTCTAAGGGCAGAAGACTGAAGGGGAGAGGACGTGGGAGGCGTTAGCTTGGCTCGCGTTCCCAGACTTCCTGACTTAAAATTCGACCCCTTCCCTTCCCCCTTTACCCCCTCCCCTTTTCCACCTGCTTCTCCCCCCACTATCTCCCCTAATCCTCGTCTATCCTCACCGCCTCCCATCCCCTCCCCCCCAAGCCGTCTCAAGGCATCGTTCTATTTTAGTCATCATTAGCACTACGAAAAATTCTTTATTATCGGAATGACTATACACATTCTCCACTACATACAGTTCTTCAGTACTTCAGTTCTCCAAGCCGTATTTTATTAAGCACCCAAGTATATCCGCCATCTACATTTCACCATCACTAAATTGAAACACATGCTACAAACCTACGCAAGGTTTAAAGTAAGATCTCTTTCTTTCTCTTGAATATGATGCATTTGAAGTCTCATCGGGTTTTCCGCCGGGTGAGTTCACTGTAGGTAGCCATCGAAAAGTCATCCTACAATGAACTCACCCGGTAGAAAACCCGAGAAGATTTCACCAACTACGCTATGTTTTCCTACCCGCTCCTACTGATGTTCCTGACTATGCAATTTTTTTGTTTCTACGGGGCTCTTTTTTGCCCGTATTCATCACCTTTTTCCGAAACAACTATTGGCATTCTTCATCTCTACTTCAATTTTTCGAGGACCTTTACACCAATTTTTCATCCGACATAATATGCAAGTAATTTCTGTTGGTAATAGGATTATTACTTGGTTATTTGGACGATTATTTTTCGCCACCATTGGCATAGCATGTTAATACATTTTTACCACCCCGAAAAGAACGACGGAAACTAACAGAATAGGTCAAATTATTTTATTATTAGATTTTTGCGTATTTGAGCGAATGCCTGGGTAGCCGACGGAATAGTCCAGTATTTGGATAAATACTCGACTACTGATACTGACCCATCGCCATATTCACTTAAGCATAGGTATTAACTTAACCTATCGACCCAAAAACATTAAAATTGAAATATTTCAAGTAAAACTTCAAAACTATTTCGGTCATTTTGGAAGAGAAGCGCATAAGACATTACTCAATGCGGCACGCAAGTTGTTGCTATCGTATTTGTCAGTGTAATTTTTGCATTCTTAAGGTATGCATAAATCTGAGTCATTCCATGGTGAGTAGCATTTGACTACTCAAATAACAATGGCTAAATATATTTTACAAACACATGTTGTAAAGTGCGGAGTTCAAAAAGGTGAACACAAGAGTGTGCTGAAGAAGGGATTACGTCAAATATCGTGAATGAATACAAAATGTGCAAATATAAAAAAATTGGTCAATTGTACTTTAATTTTGAGGTTTTTTAACCTATAAATGGATTTTCACAGTCACAATTCGCAATAAAAGACTGAGATGTAGTAAAAAGAAATTTGAAAAATATTTTCTTTTCGTCGGAATTTCTCATCTTAACCAAAATAATTAAAATTTATCGAAACATCGACCTAAAACCATTAAAACTTAAATATTTCAAGCGAAAATTCGATTTTAAAAACTTTTTTGCCCATTTTGGGAGAGAGGCACATGAGGCATTAAGAATTCTTAAAAATGTGGCTATAAGTGCATATTTGAAATCAGGTCAGAGAGTAAAGCCTCATCGCAATGCAAATATATTCCGCGCATCTCCCAGGTACGGCAAGATATTAGGTAAATAATTTGTTTTCCCAATGGTAATATTTTGAGTAATATAAACCCTTTATCGGTACACCTCAACACACACTTTGTACAGTAGGGTGTATGAAAAAGTGTATAGTAGGTACAGTGCACGATGTGCCTACTGTAAACTTGCAGATACACTGAGTGAACGCCCAGATGAATTGGTGAACAACTGTATTGGGACAGGCTCCGAGAACGCAACACTTGTGGTCCAAATTTCTTCGAATCCACAATACGTTTCCGAGCTCATTCCAGCTTACTCCTCTCCGAGACATCAAAACAAATGGGTTGGGCGGCGTCGCGCAGGAGGCGTCCTCTAGTTCCGGCAACATCTGTGCCAGCTATGTAAGAGGAGTTATGTTTCTTGACCCCGGGCCAAATAATCAATGATCGCCGAAATTCTTCAGCCCCTCATTGCGACGGCAAATCGATCCAGCCAGTAAATTTCTCAAATCCAGATGGATCACTCGCTATTTGTTGAGATACAAAGACCGTTTGATGCACGCAATCGGAAGAAAAAGAAAATGACAATAACTAAGGGGTAGGCCAAATAATAAAGATGAACAGGTTTCATAAAGAGGATAACGAAATGAAATAGCTACCGCAAAACTAATTCAAATTAGAGAGATTCTTCAGTACGCAAATCCTAAAAATAATTTTTTGTTAAATTAAATTTAAAAAATAGCCATTATCGTAACTTATTTACATATCTGCCATCTAGTTAGCCAAAATTCGTGCTTTGCACTAGTGATTACTTTTTTTACACAGTGAATAATAATTCTTAGCCATGGAAATGCCGACGTAGTTCACAGTATCCGAATAAGCTTTTCGGAATTGCTTCATGATGGAAATTAAATGAAAAACAAGTATCTATGATAGCTATTTAGATCGATATCATATTTAGTCAGCGATATTCGAACAACAATTAACACTTGAAACTGAGGTAAATCAAACACTACTCGTTGCTACAAAATGAAACCTTGCTATCAGAATGTGCACAATACTTGGCAAAATACCATCCATGGCATAATCAGATATTCAGGGGGCATATCCATGTTAGCATACGCTAGAAAGATTCACGCACTCTACCACCAAGCTTTAACAACTCAAGTCAATGAATGAATACCACAACAAATTTTATTTTGCTGGTAGCCGGCATGGGATTAGTTATTCATAGTTCAAAGCCGAAAAATCATCGCTTGCATTCTGCAAGTATTATAAATATCGTGGAATAAGCAAAAGAAAGAATAACATAACGAGTCATGAAAATGGTAACGGAGGTTTCCGTGGTGATTAAATTGATAATTGTTTTTCAATATATTTATAATATCGTTTACCGTTTTTATATATTTACGTTTATTACTGTCTCTTAACGTTTACGTTACCGTTTATAAATATTTATTTTAAATTATTTACGATTTTATAATATTGTCTTAATTTTTTTAAATATTTTTTGAACCTGATGACGGAAGCTAGAATGTGCCCGAAACTATCGTCCACCAAAAATGAGTAGACGTGGTATTAACCCGAAAAAAATTATCGAGGAATGAAAATGTTTTTAAAAAAGCTGTATTCCTATCTCTAGTCTATGGGCTATTAGGGTTGAAGGCAATTAAGGAACAGGTGAGTCGAATGAATAAAATGGGAAGGAATTAAGAGATGTCAAGTGAACTTAAAAATTGAGAACCAGGGTCGTTCATTAATTCGTCATATGATTTGTTTACTATTTTGAACTCGCGCCACGCCCACCACATTACAAAGCCATAAGCCTTCCAAAGGACACTCCCTCCCCAAACCCCACCCAAAATCCCCTTGAATTCGGCTTAAAAATACGTCACGTAGGGTTGAAGACTCTTCTCTTCTTTTATCTTGGCGAGGGAGCGAATATATTATAATTCTTTTGATGTGGCATCACACCTGCTCAAACATCCTTCCCATCCCTTTATCTCAGTTCTTCCGCACTCCAAAAACTTCCCTCTCTACGCATACCATCAGGCAATGATCGCGGACTATGCCAAGTATGAGCATGGAATTCACTGCTTAAGACATCTCCAAGAGAGGCTATAAAATTTAAACGACAAAGAAAACAAGGCATTTAAATGTTCTTAGAGACAGCGAGCGATGTTTCTTTCTCTATCTTTTATATACTGAAATAAAACTGGAGAATTCATACGTTATGATGGCTGTAAATCCCGTTACCATGTCACTTCGTTTAGCTATGACTATTAAATTAAGTTTTTAAAGAGTTACTTTCTAGATGGATGTGATTTTATGGATGATTCATTAAGTCAAAATCTAGATTTTGATCAATTTTTTTAGGAAAAACGTAAAATTAAAGTTAAAGCTTCCATTTCATAGAGATATGATGCAGTTACTAATCAAGGAGAATATCTGAGCAGCTATTATTAAATTAAAAGTTATTGATTTCTACTATCCACACAGTAGAATCGATTCATTTTTTTAGGGATTACTAGCTGATTCGGCAAACTTTGTTTTGCCATATAAATTATTTCTAGTGACTATTCTGGTAGTCAAATAAAAAATAACTAACTTATTGAAAGTGTGTGAGAATTCGGTATAAGACTGAAAGAGGATTCGCTCACTGTGAATGATGACGCCTATAAAAATAACAAAACACCAAACATTCATTTGTTGATTTTACTGTACTTTCATTATCTTAATCAATAAATTTCAAATTACGTCTCTACCTCAAATTATGGCAGTTAAAAAAAGCATTATCAGACGATAATGTGTTTTACGATAGTTTTTAGTACGATACTTTTAGTGAGTCCATCTTTAGCCAACATAAACAAATTTGACGGTTTACCCACACGAGAACATGCCAATAGTTGTCCGCTTGAAAAACACGGTGTGCCCAAATCTAAGCCACAAACAGACATCGTTTAGCCTTGAGACTTGTTGATTGCCATTGCGAATGCCAATGTAATTGGACATTCAATTGGCCCATCTGTCGGAATAACAGCGATTCGCGGTAGTAGTACATCTTCTCCTTGAAGCTTGCCATTCAAATGGACGTTTTTCATCTATTTTTAATTACCAATCGCGTGGCATTCGCGTGGTGGGTTCAAATTACAACGCAAAGTAACTGGACATCCATTCGTCAGTTGTAAATGGTGCGGTAACATGCCTGGAAAATCCAGTGAGTTCAAAAGCTCTGCTGGATAATTTACAGATTCTTTGGCATCACAAGCTGTATCGATAGATTTGTATGTCACCAAGTTCCCAGGCAAAAATTGTTGTATCTTGAAGTTCAAATCGATGACGGTCACATTTTTTGCTTCCAAAATTGCTCCGTCTCCCAGCCACTCATGATTCAAGCATTTCGTGAGTATATCGGGATATATCTGGTCAATGAGAGAATTTAGCGAGTTAAAAATTGTGCAGGAATTGGTTGGCAATTTTATACATTCAGTATTTTCATGTACAGTTACTTTTCCATCGCCGATATCTAACAGTTGTTTAGGCTCTAAACTTTAATGAGCGAGAAAAAGCTTATTGAACTTTTAACGACTATAATGAATGATTTTTTTTTTAGACTAAACCTGGAAAGAGATGTCAATCAACACAAACAATACTGATGGTCGTCAAAGGGGCGGTAAGCCAAAGCACTACAATTTCAGCATTTTTATGGATGTTTTTTTTTCAAAATTCACAGTAAATCACGTGGAAAACGGAATGCGAATGCAAGAATAAGAATAATTATTTATTTTTCTCTCTAATTTTATATGTTTCAACTATATGTGACCATTATCACTAATTTACATATCCATAATAAAAAAGATCTGCTGGCATTAATAACGAACTTTACATCTATTTCTTATGGAAATGACTCAGGGCCTATTCCAGGACCTCATGGGTCCTATGAAATAATGAAAAATAGTTTACGCCGTATTCTCAGATCTACTGTATATACACATAATTTTTTTAGGAATCGGTCAAGCCGTTTCGGAGAAATATGAGGTAATTAGCTCCACGGCCTTGACAGGTAAATGTTACATAAAATGCTCCAAAAGCCGTAACAGGATGATACTGCTTTTGGAGCATCTTATTTAACATTTATATTTCGGAGGAGTTTGGCAACAAAAACTCTTACACGAGAATTTTACATATCAGATAGATAATGAATTCATATGATAAAAAAATTAATATATCGACTCGTGGTTTTACTTATATACTGTCATAGTCAAGATGAAAATAGATTGTAACTGCTTCTTTTATAAAATGTATACAATTAATAAAAATCCCCACCCTTTATACTTAAGCTACTCGTGATCGATATATTTTCACCTCGATAAAGAAAGTCCAATAGTATGGCAACCAGGTAAAAGCTTGGTTCATCAAAGTGCTGATGAACCGTGAAAAACACCAAGCTTTTATACCGAATGATTCTTGAGATTTTCTTCGCAACCCATTAACGATCACTTCTCAGTCAAACCATTATCTTCCCCCTGAAACTTAATTTAGCGCCCACTTTTAACTCATTATTCAATTAACATTATTACCACTGCGCGATGACGAATCATTCGGAGTAAAATATCGAAACCAAACGAAACAAAAGCTTTGCGTGGCACCGCTCCAGCTGGAAGACGGCAAGGAAAGAGTGGGATGCGATATGAACAAGCGACAGGGAGAGTTGGTGGGTTGAATTGGAACTTCGGCCAGCAACCGAAGAGATATAATGCACCTGCTCAGACAACTTCCACGGTGCAGCCTTGGAAGCAGAAATACATATAACAATATAGAGGATTCTCCTGATGGCCACTGAAGGCGCTGTCATCCGCCGCGCATTTATATGGATTTACAAAAGTCGTCACCCAGGACGCTAATGGTAGAGTGATCCGAATTTCACGGAAAAATACACTAGATATTATTAGGAATCTAAACCGCCATTTGCGTTCGTTGTGATATAAGCTACATTATTATTCATAGCTTTTCGATGCTATTCTTCACCGGTAAAAATACCCAAATGCAAATATTCATAATACAGGAGACCCTCGCCTTCCCACCACATCTCAGTGGCGGTGGGTTAAAATCCACGCCTGCAAAAGTGAAGGTCGCGGATTCGAGTCCCGCCTGAGTAGCTTACTACTATCTAGAGCGGGAGGGTTTATGATCGTCCAACGATGTCTTTCGTAGTATTACCGATTTTGAAGATCTTAAATATGCTGATATCGGTCGGCAAAGATGAAATAAAAATAGAGATAAAATAAAAGTTTAAAAATAAAATAAATATGGCGCGAGTAGAAGAAAGAAATCGGCAAAATTTGAAATTTAGAAAAGCGCGCGCAAAATCAGCTAATATCGTCAGCGGAATCTTTCGTAAAGCGTATCTACGTATAACTATTGTAAATAGATAGCTCTGCATCCATCGCTGCGAAGTGGACATTTTTTTTACCGATGAAAATGTCGCCCTAGCACTGCGACATAAATCAAGCTTCTATGGGACGGGCTTACTCTATAGTCCACTAGATATTTCCTCTGAGACACGGAGGAGAAGAAAAACGGAGGGAGTTGGTCGAATCGAGGCTTCGGCCAGCAATCCGAGTGAGCTCATGCACCTGCTCGTCCCACATCCCTCGCGCTGCCTTGGAAAGCGTGGAGTCAGACGGTGGCGCCGCGAATGCGACTACCCGTCAGTGCAGCGAAACAATGCGTGCGGCCCAACTTCGGCCCAACTTCCCATTTGACGGCGGGAGGGATAGGATAAGTGACGGAGCGCGTTGGACGGACAGGTTGAAACGTGCGTGACCCAAAATTCTTGGAGAGAACTAGCCAAGGACAGACCGTCCCCGCCCCCTCCCCCTTACTCTCTGGTTGCCAAACTAGTTGCATTCTTGCCTAGACACTATATCGATGGCTAAGTTCTAACAACTCGTATCTCAAATTCGGCCGGTTTGAGACAGGTATCTTAAACTAAGTGTAATAACATTAAAAAATAAAATACAAGCAAAAAAACAACTCTTTGTTTCAAAATAAAAACTTCTTTTTTAGTTTTATTAACTTTTGGTTTTTAATTTCAGTTTACAAGTGTAAAAAAATAATCGTTTTTTATTCTCCTGAAAAGTTGCTATTTTTGAGATACGTGTTGTTTTTTTTTAATTTCCATAACACAGAAAACAGCTCTTAATACGGCCTTTTAGATCGGAGTTATTAACACGGAGTTATCGAGGACGTTACCCCGCCGCCACCGAGGCCAGCGGTTAAAACTTAGCCATCGATATGCAGGCTGGAAGTAGAGTGGGCAGGTCAAAAGTAGTGAAGAAAGATTAAATGGATCGCCTGTAAGGAGCAGTATGTGAAATTCAATGTCAATTATCGAGTAGATAGGATATTATTCCAGCGGGTAAAAAATAACTACCCTATAGCAAACATTTTGGCGACAAAATTCAGCTGCTGAACCGAATCATTACTACCTCGGTGCGTTGAGCGAGAGGATTTCAAGAAAATCATCATAATGAATGCGAGTGGTAGCCAATGAATGATAAAACAATGAAAAATTATCATCGGTCAATTTGAACAGTTTGCCACAGAGAGAAACTTTTTCATGCCATGTTCCGCGAGTGAATCATAAACAGATGCAGTGCATAAAAATAGTAAAATTATGGACTCCTGATTTTAATGAACCCCCCTTCTAATGATATTTTTAAACAATGCGTTCACCAGCCGACTTTAAGAGGCTTTAGATTTGAAAAATTACTGACTTTTAAATTGACATTAGGAGAATGAGCTTACCATTGATTGATATTTATAGAGGCCGAAGTGATTTTTTTAAGAAGGCGATTAGTAATGTTGTGAGAATACACGACGACACCAATAATGTAGACCGGTAACCAGTAGAAAAGGTATTATGAATTTAAAAATGATCTAAGAGGAGATGAGAATGCCTTAGCCTTCGTAGGCAAAAATTACCCTCTAAATTATTCCAAGGAGCTGCCCCTCATAGAACTTTCAATGAGTAATGCCGCATTCATCAAGAAATTAGGATCTTATATATGACTGGTAGTGATATTGGAAGAAATACGCATAAAAAATCCTACGTAAAAATTCAATAAGATTGACACTAGTGGTCCACTCAAGCTCCTATTGCGTCCTCGGGAAAACTTATTGACGCCAAGAGCTTAATGCATTTACTAAGGGCGAAGAAGTATTACAAAAAATATTCATGCCACCACTATCTCTCCGCGAGAAAATTGGTTCCCCTTCTGACGGCATATCACTCATAGAAACGAGACGAGGGAAATTCAAATGCGTTCTTTTTTCATAAAATAAAGCTGTAATGGAATATCGTCACCCTACCTGGTGATTCATTTTTGTCACTAAAATAGTGGTTCACTCGATATCCTTTGTAAAATTGACGTTCTATTTAAATCTAGCTTTAAATTTCTTTTTCCTATCTCTCTCTCACGCCGTCTTTTGTTGCGATGCTTCAGTTAACTCTATTTCTAACATAAAGAATATATTGCTCCATAAAGACACTCTCTTGACTCTAAGAATAAAAGTGGTGTAGTGCTACGTAATACCCGTCTTATTGTTTGGAGTGGAAACTTGGACGACAAAGAAATCATCAATAAAAAGACTGAAAAGAACTGAAATGTGGTTCTCAAGTCGGCTTCTCAAAACTTCATGGATCGAGAAAGTATCAAAAACTGAGTTTATGTGAATAGCAGGCCTTGATCACTCTCTAAAGAAGATAATTGAGAAGAGGAAAATCCCATATCTTGGCCACATTCTGAGAGGGAAAAAGTACGAAATCGTCAGTCTGATATTGGAAGCGAGAGTTGAAGGTAATCGCACAAGAGGGAGAAAAAATGTTCATGGGCACAAAACACCAAAGATTCCAAGCTTGGAGAATAGGCTTATCTCCTGTTCTCCAACGCTTCTTTCTCCAATTCTTCAACGCTCATCTTCTATTCTCCAAGCTTGGAGATGAGCGTTTATGCTTCGGACATCGCAAGCTGAGCGGATTCGTATTGTTGGGTTACTAGATGAGCGGATTTGACTCGGTGGGCGATTGTTGAGCGTTTTTGCAGTGGAAGTATCGTTATGTAGAAGTACTTAAAAATGAAACTCTAAATACTGTTTAAATGACCGAAGAACCCTCCCCAATCATTATTCCCCCACCCTCTATCGCCCTTCGACCCTCGGTTCTGCTTCGATGTTATATGGTGGCTATCGCCACCAAGGGGGCGACAGAACTGCGATATATCGTATAGAAAACCTCTTTCGATTCGATTTTTCCGGAGCCCCAGTGGTCCAACGGCCTACCCAACATAGAGGCGCTGGTGTAGCCTGTTTTTCTGAGCAGTAATGAACTGGGGGCTGCCATATTGAATCTCGATGTAAACAAACGTGATATTGAGGCTTATTGATAGTCATTAGTGTTAACTGCAGACTTTTTTTTATTGCTTACAGTGTCCCTTACGATTTTGGAATGTGCTCGATGAAGGATACGAGTCTCAATGATCTTGGTTATTGCTAAATTGCGTGGGTATGAAATGTATTTGGTGATGAAAATGTGAGTAATTCTGTTTCCTTCATTATTCCATTTTGATTTCAACCTGTGATTAGCTAACCTTTTCTCATGTTTTATGGTGTCTTGTATTCCTTATATTTCAATATGTTTTTCATTGTACTTGCAGTTTTTCTAGTGTTCAAACTACTCATTTATCGCTAGTGCTATGCTTTCGTTTGTTTAATGCTAATCATTTTCGTTGGTTATGTATGTAATTTGCTATTTCAACTCTGTCCTTTCAACTGTTTAATTGTCATTAATTGAGCATTATTCATTAAGTGTTCTACGATGTTTACATTTCTTAAAACTTTAATCTCTTTCATTTTTAAGTAAGAACTTAATTTCTACTACATTGGTATAAAATATTCTTCACTTTTCTCGTTTTCTACTTTTGGAATACTTTCTTTCGTATAAGTGATGGATATTAACTTATAAGAACCTTTCATTTTAAGACTCCTCTGCCAAGATATGTTGTATATCTTAATGGGTACTCATCATGAACAACTTCCTACGAAATAATGTCCTCCTTTCATAATTAAATAATTATCTTCCATGAAATGATATCCAAACTTGCATGCTTATTTCTAGTGAAGTATTGTTATGGTCTATGGTTTCAGGATTGGCATTATTTTCCCTGTACCAGAGCTATTGCAAGATACATCTACCTCAAGGAAAATTGGGTCACCCTCTTTGTCTGTGGAGTGTTTACTTAAGTAATGGAATCTTTCTCCTATTACGCAAAGGCTGCTCATCTCATGTTGTCATTGATATTTGTTGCTTGTGCATCTCATGTGCTTGTAGAATGGTTAACTTCGTCAGATTTCATCTCCAGTATGTCATATTGAAATTGTTATTGTTGTATTTCTTTTGCCAGTTATTGTATCAATAAATACTAATGTCCACTGAAGTAAGTTTCCGAGATCGTTATTCTTGCCAACCACGAGATCGCCAGTTGACTTTGTACATTAATCTTGTATTATGGTTACTGCTTTAGTAACCTGGGGAAGTTCTTCAGGAAGATTTTCCTACCTACATTCACTGCTTATAAGTTTCTCGCAATTGCAGTATCATTACTAGGCCTGAATAGCACGCTCTATCGTGACGCGTAAAAAAAATTGAAACACGCGCCGAGATGTGCATTCAAACTTCGCGGCAGCATTGGACCACTGGCATAGATGGCACTGATGTATCAAAACCTATACGCATTATCCTTATGGGTATGTCGCCCCCTTGTCGCCACAGAATTCCTTCTTCGAGGGTTCAAGTGGCACAAGTCCAAGTGTTACGGACGAGAGGGACCTCTGTGCAAGGAAGAGAGGGGGGTGAGATCTCTGGGTGCCGACTGTATAGGGAAGGGGGGAGGCGAGGGGAGGAGAGGTATAGTGGGGTGGGGAGGAGCCGAACGAGAGGAGGGGGGGAGAGCTCACGACTTGGCTTACGATGGAATGGGGACGAATCTTTTATTTCCATTTTTCAACGCGAAGACGCGCGCTCGAATCTTCTTCGCCGCCCGAAAACCTGCGCACGGAGCAACAATCTCTTAACAAATAAGCAGGAGCAATTTCCACAATTTTATATTTAGTGTACGGCCGTTTTCGCTTATAGCATCGTCATGTACACATAACAAGGTGTGGAATGACTTAAATAGGAAGGCAGGATGGGGGTGGTAAGACGGGAAGGCAGGATGGGGGTGGTAAGACGGAAGACGGAGGAAGGGGAAGAAAGGGAGGGAAGGGTGCACAGTCATAGGTGTTTGGGGGTAGGAAAAACCGAAGGAGGAGTCGGTAAGGAGGTATGACGAATATACAAATACGTGAATGTACAAAATAACCAACTTCTGACCAACGTTTTTCGAGAGAGACGGTTACACACTGAGGCCATTTAGTAGAATAAAACTCTGAGTTTCTTCATAAAAACTTTCAGTGATTTAAGGTTTGTAGCTGGCCAGTAGGTTGTATTCCAAAAATATAGCATTAATCTTTATTTTTATAGAGATTGGCAATTCATACGAAGTTCAAGGGTTTAAAAACCGGTGGTCATGGACAGCGAAGCGAAGAATTAAGGCTAGTGGGGGTTTTAGGCTCAGCTAATACTGGGGAGCGTGGAATACCCGCCGGGTTAAGCGGGAGGTGTAGAGGGCCTCCCCCAGAAAATATTTAAGACGAATAGTTCAAAATAGAGAGTTTTATGGCTGTGTGAATAGTTTGATGCTTTGTTTGTGAGTCATCCGTCCCCCTAATATTAGTTAAAACATTTTTCATATTAAAATATTTTCATTAAAAAAGTTCTCTGAGCTCTGGGTAGAGGGTTTATCCTCCAAAACCTCCCCTCGCTGCGCCACTGGTCATTGAAGTTTTTTTTCAAGGAAGCTAGTACTATACTTGGGTGCTGTGTTGATGTCGCTGCAAATGCAGTAATCAGTTCGCGTTATTAGACATTACGTAGATACTCTTTTGGCGGCTTTGATTAAGATTTCGTCAGAATAAATCCGACGCTGGCTTTATCTGCACCCTGATCATTTTAACTTTCCCTCAAAGCGCAAATGGCGTTATTTGTCGTTCACCTCTCTCAAATACAATACCAGGTTCAAATCTGGATAAATTCCTCAGAGTAAGGATGGGGGAGAGTGCGCTTTGGCTACTGCGCATGTAGTCAAGATCCCGCATACACAGCATATACATCCCACGATCACGTGGTAACCATGTTGACTACAAGAATCTGCTACTGCGCAGCCTGAAAGCGCCCTCTACCCCAATCCTTACTCTGAGATAAATTCCTACAAGCTCTTATAATCGGGGATAGCAAGTGAAACGAAACGAAAATGTTTCGTTTCGACCCGGAGGGAAACAAAAATACGAGTCCTAGGTTTAGTTTCGTTGCCGCACGAAATTAATTTCACCAAGAAGTTTAGTTTCGAGCCGGGACGAAACTTTACTCTAAGGAACGAAACTAACCGTTCTCCTGTTAGTGGTAAAAATATGAGTGCCCCATGCATCTAATGGCGGTAGGCCGAACCTCTACTTCATTCAACCATACTTCGTACTCGGTGTGTGGGTCGAAACTAAACTGTTCGAAAGTGAAGCACGTGGTCCCTCTGATGCGAAGTATTACCTGCAATTCGTTTCGTCCCAGAGTTTTAGTTTAGTTTCGAAGAGGTTTTGACTCCGATTTTGTTTCGACCCTGAGTTTACCTCCCCGGGTTTAAACGCATTTCGTTTCTTTTCTACGTTTCGCTCCTCGGAACGAAACTAATGAAATTTTACTGGTTTTGACTTTCGTTTAGTTTCTATTGCCATTCCTGCTATATATTAATCCTCACGGCTGGGTGAAAAATCCTAAAAGATCAAAACCTTCAAAATAAATAATTTTCTTCTCTACTGAGAGACAAAGAATAATTTTCCCTTTGAATATATAATCTCTTTTGCTTTGATTCCCACACAATGGGCGCTTTCCGTTATATGTATATTAATCGAGTCATTAGCCTTTCACTTCATCGTCAATAAACTTTTCTTTGCCATACGTTCGTATAAGTTTAAAAATACCATTGGGAAATATGGAGCCTACGTTTACTTCGAACACTTATATTCTCGCACAGCTACGCCGCTACGACTATGACAAGGTGAGGTGGATCAACTTTACAAGGGCATATGCACTGGCGTATTGAAAGAATATCTCGCCATCTCTCTTGCCCACCGTAACCACGGCAACTTGGCCGGAAATAAACGCCCGAGCAACATTCACTCGCCGTTAGTACGACCGACCCCAAGCGGAGTAGTTGACATTCGACCTTATTGTTCGAGTTCATTCCACGAACCACGATAAGTACCACGCGCTATAACCCTAGATATCTCTTTCAACCGTACCAAACAATACATTGTGCTGCGAAACTCCATTCAGGTGTCTCTTTTCGCCTTTAAAATCCCTTTAACAAAAAATTCTGAAAGATATTTTTAACTTTAGCGTCATAAAACGTTTAGCTTATTCACAATAATTACAGAAATTTCGAATTTTTGATAGGTATTAGTCATAGTTTTTATCCCCGTCCGGTGACACGACGAATGTATCCGAAACGTGGAATAGGCCAAAGCTTTGATTATATATAAGCTTTTTAATTGCATCGCCATAGAATGTAAATGGAGTCATTTTTTTCTGCAATACCTAAGTATTTGTAAAGTTTAAACCTCTTTTTGTATTAGAACAAAATGTTTATGCTCCAAGAAAATTCTACTCCTTTAACTTTGGATGAATGATTTCAGGTGAATTAAAATAAAAATAAAATTTTAGCCAATACAAAACTAATCGACCTTATATCGTTGCGTATACAAATATTCCCAAATCACTACAGCCCTCTTATGCTGCACTAAGCGAACAGGGATGCGAATTTGGTTGCCTAAGGGACCATAAATTTTCAAAAACAAATTTGAGAATAGATTATTTCAAATTAGCTAACCCGATACTTATCAAAAAGCTCTATAATTTTCAAACAATGGACGAAGAATGGCATAGAATATAAAAAAGAAAAATTTTATAATGCTCTAAGTTTCCCCATGAGAACGAAAAAAATAAACATCAAGTTCTGCTTTGAGCAATAATTAACAAACAAATATAAATACGTATACACCTGGCCATAATCTCACAATGATGAATCAAAAAATTAACAGTCAGCAATAATAAAGTCTAAATTTAAATGCAATACATAAAATGCATATAATGTAAGTACATCACCCAAAGTTAAATCCAAACGGTGCTTTCTTAAATCATTTTTGGAACATACAATTCTATTAAAGGATAAAAATTGCAATTATTGGCATATCGTTGCATACGTTATAATCAAAACTTTTTTCCTTAAAAACAGATTGCGATGAATATTTCTTTACAGAAAATGTCAATGAATTCCAGAGACTAGAACCAGAGGTGACAAATGATTTTAGGTATTTCTTAGTCCGAGGTATGCGGCATAAGAGGAAGGAGGGGTCAGAGTTCTAGTGCTTCTAAGAAGAAAGACTGACTTGGATCTGAACAAGATAAAAATAGAGCTATATTAAAAATTAGAACATAAATACGAGTGTACCAAAGATCTGCTACCAACTTAGGAGGATATAATTAACTTAAATAGGAGCGATATAATTAACTTTCAGCCGCATGAATTTCTTTGCTGGAGTTTTCACGAACGATTGTGTGAAGGAAGGTTACTTCGGTCAATGCTGACATGGCAGCCGGTGGAAACCGACTCAGTTTCTGATAGTAACGCAGCCATGTGTAACATACTAACATCATTTCGCGAGGAGATAGATATTTTGCCACGCTGGAAATGCTTGATCGAAAGTACACGACTGAAAATAAAATAATAAAGAAAACTCGAAGAATTTCATTCAAGATGGCAAAGAGTAGGTACCTAACAGAAAGCATAGAGTGCTCTTCTGCAAGAATGCGAATGAAATATCTTTAGAAATCGTAGAAAGTTCAACAAGCATGCTATTGAGACGACGGAAGCAAATACGACCCTCAAACGGAAAACGTAATAGTGGGTGAAATCGTTCACCTTCTTCAGAAATATCTTGAGGTGTATTTGAAGAAGCACGAAACGTTTGATGGGAAAAATAGCGACCAAGCATTCGAATGCGAGAAAAATACACTTGGTACTCATCGCGAGAATGTAGCCATCGCAACTACTCGTGGAACTGCATGAATTCAATCGAAAAAATAAAGAGGACATGAAATTATTCGGAAGTACTGACGAAATCAATAAATATGATAGGACTACCACTCACTCACTCAGAGCTTCAACCCGAAGGTTGGTTTAGAGAGGTGGAACGAAACCCTTAGGGCGGGCTCGCGGGATACACTCCTGGGGCAGGGACTGTAAGCGCTAGCTTTTCTCCTCTGCACCCAGAAGGGGAAGGACGGGAGGGATCAAGGAAAGGAGGCGCCGCCGCGATGAGAGCCCGACGACGCCTCCAGGGGAAGGACGGGGGAGGAAGGGAGAGGACGAGGAATCCTGCACCGTGACAAGGCGGGCAGGTCCTACTATAAGCGAAACCAAGCAAACGCAATTAATATACTAACGACCTTGGAGGATTATTCTATGAGGAAGAATAATCCAACGATCAAATCGTTAGATAGGTTGGTTTAGACAGCCGTTAATATACGAAAATTATGGCACGAAACTTTCTCAAGGGAATTTTTAATTCAATTTAATTTAGGTGACCAGATAACAATGGCTACATAGTTACATAATAAATTAAAAAACTTTCCAAAACCATCTTCATCATTACTAAAAGCAGGGAAATATAAGAGGTAATAATACTACTAACTCAATTTTTCTATTCTTTTACTAATGTATGTAGGATATGAGTAAGCTACTTTGCATCAATTACGACGAACAGAGTTAAAAAAAAAAAAAAAGAATTCCGTAATTCGTCATCATCTCTCGACTTCTACATGAGGAAGTCTGAAAGACCTCAGGCGTTTCATCGTCTCAAACGGGAGGAATGTAATGAAAAACACGACATTTTAAGAATCAACTCAAGCACGGCAAAAAATAATATCACGAGTACTTATCCCATCATCAAGAAACCTTTTGTAAATACTCAGGAAATTTTTCAGCGTTTACCTTCGAGCTTTATTAATTTTTCAAGCCATTTCAAACCGTAAGTTTCTTTCATCAATAAGAATGTTAGATTACACAAGTTCTACGCCCATTTTCAGCAGTAAAACCGTGATTAAATATTTCTGAGAAACACATTGATTTCATTCTCGAAGTTAAAAATCAATTACATGACTGAATTCACAATAATATTTAAATCTTTCGATGAATGTTTTCCTATGGTACAACGTGTACCGATGGAAAGTTCACTAAATTACGAGAGTCGACAGACGACGCCAAATGAACATAAATAAAGAAGGAATATCTGGAAATTCCGAAGTCAGCCAAAGGTGGTCACCCTCATAAGAAAAACTCCTATTAAACTAACTAGAAATTGAGTTGAAATAAGAGTGGGAAAATTAACTTTTCATATTATATTTGAAAGAAAAGGGAGAATCTGAACGGCATAAAATCAAAATTGCGCCTAGAAAACGTTTTTTTACGGCTAAAACCTCGTTATCATGAATTGACAAAATCAAATGCGAGCAATTTCAGGATCGCACTGTGAAATTGTAGGGATAAACATTAAAGAGGGGGACAAAACCAGCCATGATAGGTACGTGATCTTAAAATTACCCCATTCAGGAATTATTCTAGAGGCAGAAATGATAATACTCAAAGGTTAATGGTCAATTAAAAGTGGAAAGTCTTGGATCCTCCCAATTCACATTGTCTCTCGTTGAAAAAAGGAACGGCTTAATATATTCAGAAAGAGCGTTTAATGCACCCCTGCTAGACCTTAATAGTGGCGAGAAAATTAGGGGAGGGTGGTGTACCTAGGGCATAGATTACCTTGGAAAACTAGGAACTATCGGCAAGTGCTGCGACCTAGGGGCTTTAAAGTAAGCTATTACATGAAAGATGACCTAGAGAGTAGCATAGGTCAATTTGAGTTCATTTAGATTATGTTTACAAAGAAGACGCTAGTTTGAAGTTTTTGACGCTGAAAAGTAAAACTTTTTGGTTGCATATCGAAGTCTTTTACCAAAACATTTTCACTCCAACAGTAGCTACCGTAGCATAGGTGAAATGTACATATAGTGTTGATTAGTATGAGCTACTTATTTGGTATTTTAGACGTAACATAAAACAGTAAATTCAGCCGACATTAAAAATGGCTACCTCTTGTATCAAGGAACACAAGCCCATGATCTACCTAGGAACTTGTTGCTGTATTTGTGATTTTTGTAGTCAGCCGTAATTTTAGGTCTAATATTCTATAACTTGCTTTTTTGTGTGAAATTTATTATATAATTGGACTTTAAATAATGCTCTTAACTTAGGGGGGTTAAAGCTAAGTTTATTTTTACTTGAAAGGAGTTATATTTTAAAATTGATTTTTTACCTAAGCTACGTTAATTTTCTTTATAAAACACTTTAATGTATTTTCAAGTTTAATAAAAAAATCATATTTATTTCCATTTTTCACTTTTTAATTACTGTTCCCACCAATCTTACTTGTGTTCCTTGGTACAATAGGTAGTGTTCCTAAGTACGTGAACCTGACCTACCTGAACCTAGGACCTACATGAACCTGTACCTAGGAACAATTTTAAACACTTTTTGAAGTTTTAATTTGCTCCATTAATAGTAATGGTACAAGTTTAAAACTTAAAACTTACGTTAAGTAACCCTGATGGATTGAATTTTTACCATTAGACTGAATCTTCAGTAAATATATTTTGTTTCATATAAAAAATTTGAAAAAGTTTTTCGTTGTACAACACTCTCCCCTGCAAATAAAAGGCAGGCGGTGTTAAATACAGTGAATATGAAGCGAGTTTTATTTCTTAGGTAATCAACCTGAACTTAAACAAACCTTAAACAGCAATTACTCCTATTATTTTTTGTACCTAACTCACCACTAATTATTAACGAAATATTAAATCAGATAAAAATCCTCAATCATTCCAAAATGGCCACCAAGGAGCTGAATTTCTGATGCGTTTCCCAGGTTTCCAACTGGTTCTCTCGACGAGATTTGCTCTGCTATCAAAAGATCATTTGCCCTAATTTGGTTCACCTAAGAGCATAATTTAGCCTTGCGAAATACGCGTGTTTACAATAAATTCTCAAATTGAAATAAAAAATTCTCAAGTTGATCTACAGGTTAAATAGATCTCAAGTAAAAGGCTTTCATGAGCAGACGGACTCACGCAAGCGTTCTCCGCTTATTATACAGGGTTTCGCTCGCACTTTGCCATTGATGAAGGATAAACAAGCGGCGCAAGCTTTTATATTTGCTCACTTCGGACGCTAATGGACTGATTGCGACTGCTGTTTACGCCGACGACCCAGACGGCACCCCAACATCCCTCCCTCCTTCCGCGGAGTATGTACTCCGACATACCCAAGCGGAAAGGGAGGAGACGGGGAATTTTAGGGGGTAGGAAAGGGGGGAGTGTTAAAAGTGCATACAAGAGCGCACCCTCTCCCTATCTGCTCGGTAGGATTGCCAATTGACAGGTGACACACGATGCGTGTACGAACGTAATTTACAGTAAACCCGCAAATAGGCTTGAATGAATTCTCCTTGGGTTCCCAACTGACTTAGGGTCCCCATGTTGTAAGCCGACGTTTCGTTGGTAGACTTTCCCAACATCTTCAGGGCTGATGATGCCGATGTCAGTAGTGTTTCTGTATATACAGTGGAACTTGGTTATACCGTCATCAAAGGGACCAGAAGATTTTTAACGTTATATCCGAGTGACGTTATAATAAAAGCAGCCTTAAATCTGAATGACACCACAACTTGACATTGCACAAACAAAACACAACTAACGACGTATAAAACAACTGTCAACATACGCGATGATCACACGGAGGTAGGTAGTGATGTGACTGATGATCTACCGTAGCTAACGAAACAAACAATACAATAGAGTGTGCCTGTGTCAGTGACCTTGTAGAACGTAGGGGTTGGAAGGGATAAGACCTAGGTATGCGGGACAGCCCTCGCTCCCTCCAGACACCAATTAAACAAAAGAGTTGCATCCCGTCACCTGCTCAACGTCCAGCTTGTGACCTGTTTTTGCTTTTGATGTTTCTACACATGGTTTTTATGAACTTTGGGACATAAAAAAACCACAGTACCACTTTTGCAACCTAAGAACCGCAAAATTTTTGACGCTATACCCGAGCGTCGCAATATTTGTTGACGATATAAACGGGTTTTCGTACAACATAAAATGTTCAATTTTGGCTGGTCTGTATAAAATGTGACGTTAAACCCGAGTTTACGTTACAGCCGATGCCGTTATAACCAAGTTCCACTGTATACACCTCCTCCTTCACGTGGGTGGTTTCTGATTCGTTCGTTTTGGCGTTGGCTTTCCCGCTTTTAATATGGTCGAGTTCCAAGTACTGCTTAGAAGGAGTCCTTGATCTCTATTCATGTTATTGGGATGAAGCCAGATCTCTGTTGCTCCTTTTGATATTGTGTCCCAATAACCTCTGGTCCTCATTCATCATCACGCACAGAGCCCTGCAAAGCGCTTCCCTAACGAGCCAACATTCACTCGGTGATTCGAATGTATACAATAGAACCTTGAGTTAACCAAAAGTGACTGCGCTAACCTCTAACTCGCCTCGAGTCCACGGTCAATCGCCGAGTATGAACAGAAATTTGGTGACTCGGCACCTGCATAGGTGTTGGCTTGTACTTTTTTTAGGTTCAATTCCGTAAATTCATATTTGAAGCGTTCTGAGCAAGGGAACTCCATTAAAGGAGACCCAAGAACATGGCGGTAAAGCATTATATCTGTCGCCGTTTTGCACGCATTTTATTCGGCGGCACCACTATGCAGCGGTATTTCGTTCAGTGTAATTTTCGCCATTAACCTCAGTGGAAGTGGTCGTTTTCATTTGAAAATCGTCTCGCATGCGTTAAATATCTGGTTTATATGATTTGTTAGCTGAGTCACAAATCACTTTCGTGAATTTTCTCGTGAAAAGTGGATATTGATGACTGGTAGCGCGAGGCCATTTTGAAATCTGATTTTAATGCGTGCGGAGCGAAAATTCTAGCGGCGGAATTTAGAATTGCCTGATGTAATTATATAATATACGTGTTTCTGAGGAGCTGCGAAAAGTGAGGCACGGTTTCTCGGCGGGCGGGCGAGTATGTTTCTACTGGACGATTCGTTGTCGAGCATGGCCGTACTCGGCCACAGATTTCCGATTACGCCGCCAGAGTACGAGTTCTTCGCCATTTTCTCCGTCGAAAAGGTAGCGAGAGAAAATACTCACCGGTAGCCTACCGATTGTAGCCGTTTTGCACACAACTCAATGCCTTCAGGAAATGGTTGAATCGTTCAATTTAAGGTATTGCCAACGATCGTGAAAACAACAGATGCGTTGCTGGAGTGAAATATTGGTCCAAGCATTTTCCTGAGAAGTACAATAAAAAAATTTATAAAAATCGAATCTTTTGATCAATTTAAGGTATTGCCAACGATCGTGAAAAAAACAGATGCGTTGCTGGTGTGAAATATTGGTCTAAGCATTTTCATGGGAAGTTCAATAAAAAATTTATAAAAATGAAATTATTCGTTTAAGGTATTGCCAACGATCGTGAAAAAAAATATGCATTGCTGGGGCGAAATATTGGTCCAAACATTTTCAGGGGAAGTTCAATAAAAAATTTATAAAAACATCTCTGTCTTTTCATCTAAAGCAGGCACAAGTTATTTTTAATGCCGCCGGGTGGCACGTTACACTTGTCAACGCCAGAGTCCTCTAGATTGCTCTCTCAACAACGTAGTTACAACTTCGTAGCTATTATATGGCAATATAGAGGACTCTGGTCAACGTGAGATACAAAACTCAAACGTCTTCGTTAAATGAATTTACTGATCAGCACACTCTCTTCAAAGTTAGCGTTATCATCTATAGATATAAAATATTAAAAATCCTTTAGCGTCACGGGCAACTTAAGTTGCTCCTGAGGTTGCTTGCGGCCATCAAAACAATTTTCCGTAGCCAGGGCAACGATAATCAATAAATAAATTTGACGGTGCACATAGCGAGTGTTTATGGATAGTGACCAGAGGAAAAATTAGGCGTGAAACCAATGAATTTTAAAATATATCGTGAATATATACAAGTATTTGTGCCACATGTAGCCTTGATAACTTGACCAAGCAGCCATGAGGCTAGAAATGATTACCAACTACTCACCTAAATAGTTTAATTACCTCGTTCATATTGATCTTCTAAGGGAATTCTATTAAAGTATATTTATTCTATCGTAAATTTCACGCACTAAACAAGAAAAACTTTTCTGTTTATTTATCTTTTTCAAATGCTAAGTTACAAACACATTATCACAGCAAGTATTCTTCACAAAACTTTAATATGAAGTCCCATTCGAATTAATTTCGCAAATCCCAACACCCGCAATGGACTGCATTCAAAATCTGATTGTTATTTCGCATTTCAATCTGCCACAAAAATATCTCTCTCGATATTTCATACGACTGCGTATCTTCAAAATAACGCCTCTGAGAAGTGATTAATCTCTGGTAATTTTTCGTTGCTATATCAGCCATCATATTCCCCATTTCATGTCATTTGTTGCCCGGCAATCTTATTTATTGGATTAAATCAAAATTCATGCCATGTAATGCGACAATTTCAAGGTCTTGAAAAGATCTGGCTATCTCAACTATATAACCACGTACCAAAGTGTTTAGTGCCATTAGCCTTGAAAATGATACAGTGAATCGGAACTAGTGGCGATAAAAGTTAAATTGTAGAAAGCAAGCAATTTTTTATTATTTTTCCTAACTTATAATGGATTTTTACTATTTAAAAGCCAAGACCAATCAGTTCAATAAACAATAAATTTTAAAACCGGACCAAAATTATTCAAAAATGGCTTATTTCTGCACAAAATTGTTTTAGTGCAAAATTAAAGCAAGATAACCCTTAGTTATTCATTATACCATCAAATTTGAACGCTTACACCGTAAAAATGAAAATAACTCAGAAAAACCTTGCAAAAATTAACATTTAAACTCCAAAAAACTCTGCTCGTGGCAATGTAAAAGCGCAGTGGCGCCGACTCCATGGGGCCTGAGGGGGCTCAAGCCCTTCCAAAAATTTGTTTTTGGGGGGAAGAAAAGATGTTAGGCTTGTCGATTTTCCCGGAGTGTCGAGTTATAGAGTCGAGTTTTCAGGGTTCTAATGTTGATCATATGACTCTTCTAAAATGCTTTTTAAAAAAACTTTAAAACTCACTATTTATCGAATTTCCCAGGGCAACACCCCCAGTATGGGGCCCCCAATATATTTTTTAAGTCGGTAGCCCTGTAAAAGCGTGACAAGTAACACGTCTCTCGGCATTCAACAACTATCTGAGTTCTTAGTCTTACAAAATTTCTTGTGGGTAGTCAGCATCAGTTCCGTGAGGACTAAAACAGTTATTGAACACAACAAATCTGTAAATCTACAATAGATACGGTGCAGTACTTGTATAAAATATGGTATACTTACTCAGAATTAAATTTTTTAATACCAGCACTTTAGAGTAGCAAGTAGAATCACCTTACAATTAATCCTCTATTGAATAAATGATAGCATCGAATGCGTGTCAAATGATTAACTCTTACATAGGATAGGTATGTGTCCGCTGAACGAGTTGGGTAAGAAGATAATCACATTTATTGGTCACATAATGTGAGCGGGTTATTGTTGACTATATTATATATTATGAAGTGGAAAAGACGAAATGCCCCATGCTGAACTTCATCGGCCATCGGCTGTCTAACCTATGTGCACCTAAGAGGATGACCCAGGACCGGAGTAAATAGATCAGTTGATGAAAACCAACTCTAATTATGTAGCTATAAAAGTGGATCACATGCGAGTTCGCACTTTCGCGAAAATATTCTGTGACTGACTGACTGCCAAATCTTCCCCTCTGATCTCCAGCGAATAGAGAAATTAATAACGAATGAATTGATGAAAAATCATAAATGATGAATTGAAGTTTTTTAAACTTTTTGTAACGCTCATTGTTTTCATGACATAATTGAATTACAATGCATTTCACGGTATATCGTCATCATCAGTTCAACTTCAGTTTTATTTAGTCATAAGTTCGGTCAAGGCAAGTTTTATTTACTTCAATTTATCATGTAGTTCCACCACTTATTGTCCAATACAGTGGAACTCGTCCAGAATAACAAAGCACAAGTTTCATTTATTTTTAAGAATACATATATACAAGCACCTCTTATTAAACAAAGTCCGAGGGGAAGGAGAGTAAACCTTTAAGATTAGAGAAAGGAACCAGCCTGATCCCTCTCCGATTGGAAGTACGCAGGATAGGGACGTATCAATTAATGAAAAGGGAGACCAATACAGGTAATAGAGTAAATCAGCATTATACTAGAAGGCACTTACAAATGCTTGATCATTGACGGCGGGTGAAAGAATATGGCAACTTGGCAACAAATAAAATGGAGTGCATAGAAACCCTTAATTATTTAATCAAATCGAATAATAGTGGATTCGATTGGGGATATCGAAAACCAAAGAACTTGTGTTCTGCAACGCTAATATAATTATGCGACATTCTTACTGCACTGTTGAGACATGCCACAACGCAGATGGCTATTATCTTCCACACTTCAATGCTCTATTAATTCAAGGCCTACTAGAGAAACAGAGATGAAAATATCATCGTAAGCACTGCCTTGGACGTTAGAGTAGTGGAATTCTATTTTTCAATGACAAAATAACATTATAACATTCCTCAATTTAGTTAGCTTCTCCATTAGTTCATATCCCTAGAGACTGACACATGCAAATCACGGTAGCGTTCACATAAAATTGATATAATATTACTGATTGTTTTTAATTAGTGAGAGGTAAGCATTAATTTGAAAAGTCGATTAGTCCTTAAATTCCAAATGATGCGGAGGATAATGGATGCAAGATCTAGAATGACAAAACTTCTTTAGCAGCAGCTCCCGGAACCGGCAAACAGTATTTTTCCTTAATTATCCGAAATCCCATAGAATTTGCTCCGATTTATTCGCTCGGAAGCTCAACGAATGTTTATGGACATGCCTGTAATTTTACGATTCACAGACCAATACAAAACAACGCTGGAAGCCTAAGTACTTTACAGACTTCAAGGACTCAACGCAGATTTGGGAGAGCTTTGTTCGAGTCCACAAGGAAGAGATTAATTTTTCCGCGTCACAACTTCTTACTTCGAACGTTCTAGGGAACAACTCCACAAAAGCTCGCCGCTAGATGATATGGGTGGTTCCCCAAAACATAAAATACAAGTAAATTACATCATGGATAAATTTGCCCAGGAACATAGAAAATAAAATGCACCAGCATAAGCATAATTCATTATGATAATAAATATGATGAAATACGTCGTTTACTAATCGGAGAATAAATCTTAATTAAACCAAATTAATACAATGATCAATAATGTTAGATATCGTAGCGGGAGGAATATAACAACGAAAAAATTCCACATTTTTAGGAGAATACATTTGATGGTACGCTGCTTCATAAAATAGAAAATGATTCTCCCTCAACAAAATTGACTACTTCCAATCCAAATGAAAATAACCTGCTATTAAAAGGTAATTTTTGACATTCAGCATTTACTTATTTATTTTGGATATCAATCTTTGAGAGGTTTGGTATGAAAACTACAACCGGGTATTAATCAATTCCATAAAATTGGAAAGCCATTTTTTGATAAAAATAATGAGATATCTTGAAATTCATAATTCAAAGTACCAAGTCAGAAAATATGTAATTCTAAACTTTTGGTAAGACCCTCCGATATTATTTTCAATAATATTTAGGAGTTTTTTTTCAATAATTTGAAATTCAATAACTTTTTGAGAGCATCGTTAATATTTTGAAGTTCTTGTCCACATAAATAATATATACGCCCTCTTGTGGCAAGAATGCGACTAAAAAGGGGTAGAATATATTTTCTATCATCACACCTTATCATCCATTCAATGCCATACACAACATATTTATAAATCTACCGTGTAAGATAAAATAAATATTATAATTCTATTATATATTGCTATTAAACTTATTTTCTAAGAACTATTAAATTAAAACCTTGAATTCGTCCTCAAAAGATCCTTGAAAACTTAAATAGCCCCGTCATTAGATAATAGCTAGATAAAAATCCCACTTTTCTCTGGGAAATTTGTAACTATCATACACATGACGCCCTAAGTACGCTACTCAGTATCTACACGCATGATTGTGGCCATAGCTACACACGACAATCGAGTAGGCACTCGATGCAATCAAAAGATTTTATTCAACCGTACCATAGCCCAATGAAGCAGTATGTGCCGTACTTATTACCAGAACATTTCATAATCACCCCGGGACAAACAATGCAAACTCTCACCATCCACTTCACCACTATTTCCCACCACAGGCAAAAATATAGAGAGCAGTTATTTGCCCAGCTTTCGTTCGTGATGGTGATCGAGAGGAATTGAGAGTGACTCTTGAAGAGCACTTTCCTCGAGCTTTTAAAACTCGCGAGTCGCAACTTTCGCGGCTTTCTCTCCATAACACACACCGGCGCAAACTTCCCGATGAAAAGGCCGATTTGTGCGCGAGAGCTCCCTACGTTGAGCTGGGGCACTCTGGGGGTTCCGCCGTCGGAACAGCGGCAATCCTTTCAGGAAACCCACCGCCACTGCTGGTACGATCCCCACCGTGTGTAAACGAATCGAGTAGCCGTGTATCCCACATTAAACCCATTAGCACACTTCGCTCTGGGCCGGAGGAGGTTGTTGTCTCGTCTCGAGATTCCATCGAGATCATCAATCCACGCGAACGGTTATGGAGGAGCGTCATCGAAGAGATTGACTTCCGCTCTCGTCAGAGATTTCGTTTTATTCTTCGTTTCTCTTCTTTCCATTCCTCCCTTTTGAGTGGTCCGGGAGTAAACAGAACATCCAATTTCCCGCACTCGCGAAGCATGGAGATGCGAGGCAGTCGGCCATGACTACATCGAAACGCTGACGTGAGGTAACAAGAGAAGTTCTCGAGAGTGAGACAGATTGGCTACGGAGACTCCATTTGGATTCTATGAATCTGTTCAAAAAAGCCATGACTTTCGTTTGAAAATATAACTTACGCTCATGACATTAATTCATTATGCTCATGCATTGAATTACGACTGAAAGCATAAATGTTAGCAAGTTTATTTTAGTTTTTTTTATTTAATTTTTTAAATTAAAATTTTAATTACCCTAAATTCAGATTAAAATTACATTAAAATATCTAATGCAGTATTTAACTAATAATCTAATATACTAAATGATTCTTTCGGAGAAAAAATTAGCAATAATTTTGCAAACACATCCTTGCATATTTCTAATTATAACAATCCTTTCGTAGCAGTTTCTTAATAAACGTGAAAAGAGGTTTTTTTGCTTTTTTACTATAAGTAGCCTCAACGTTCTTTGATGAGAGGATAAATTGGTCAGTGAATTCCATTTTACAAATGGAAAGGACTTAATAGAGTTTTCTACAACTTCATTGTGAGAACGAATCCAGAAGGATGTATAGAAGGAAAGTAGACACAAAGAATAAATATAGATAGAGGGGCCGATGGATAGATAGATATCCCTCTCTCATCCACATCTACCCTCTCAAAACCATTTTCCCAGTTTGTCCACTCACCGCCTCCTTCAAGGACCACTAAAAGCCTCCCTTTCCGCAGAGGGCCACACACAAGGACCACTCCGAGGACTTTCTGTTGCAAAAGCCTCTTTCAGCTACCGACCGCAGTGGCGCCACTCAACATCATGAGACCGAGTCAAGTGGCGGGGAAAAATTGTAAAAGGTTTGCTCCCCCATTAAAAAGAACCTGTGTCCGATGCACGACTCGATTATGCTGCGCAAATTAGCATTCATAATACTAGGTACCACCAGCGAAATGTCACGGTACCAAATGATTGAATGTATGTACTCGCTCACAAAACTAACTGCCAACCAAAAAATTCCTATGAAGGCAAAACGTACCATTCCTTTCCATTTATGATTAAATAAAGAAGGGGTGAGAATTCACTTTGATGAATAGATGAAAACGAGAAAAAGTAGCGTAATTCCTCTCCATTGTTGAAGAATTTACATAATTCAACATTTGCAATATCGTTATGATCGACGAATTCCGTTTTTTTCTTTATCAAATACCTGTACGAACGATGAGATGTTTGAACTAACAATCTTAAAATCATATTTAACACTGACTAGTATTTTTCCGTGGCACAGAAGACTACATTCCCCCTGGTTTGTACCGAATCGAAATTTATTCGGGGACCACAGTAAGAGAGTTTTTTTTATTCTAGTTATTCATGCAAAGTGATTTTCTATTTTTTTTTTAATAAATTTCATTAATATCAAAATTACGCTATTTAAGCGCTCATAAAACCAGTAAGGAAAAATCGATTTTACGTCCTTTCCTTTCGCCATTTCCGCTTTCCAACACAGCGCGGCTGCAACACTTATTTCATCCTTAAAACAAATAAAAATAACAAACTTTGTATTTATCCACCAATTTATTTTCGTGGTACAACTAGTTTCGACTCAGCGGCGTCATTTTCAGCTACAAAGTTTACAAACAATAAAATATCCTAATATATGAGACGGATAACGCCGCTGCGTCGAAACTAGTTGTACCACGAAAATAAATTGGTGGATAAATACAAAGTCTATTCTTTTTAATTGTAGAAATTAACTTCCACAAAGTTGAGCCTGAGAATATAGAGATTATATTTCATCCTTTCTTGAATTTCGTTTATATTTTAATTATGACACTAATTTTTATCATTCCATTTTAATTACACTCAAAAATATATAAAAAATTTAAGGGGCTTTAGGTAACCTAGAAGGCTGTTTAGGCTACCATCATTATATAATAATCTTCCATGCATTGGTTTATAAATACTAGAAAAATATAAAAGACGAAAATTGATAGAAAAGATAATATCTTTAATACTAAATATATAATTAAAGTTATCAAAATTTCAAAAATATTTCTTCTATTTTAGGATAGTTACAAAGCCATTTTGCTTTACAGTTTTTAGAAAAATATGAAGATTTACCATCCTTTTGTACTCAGTTGGTAATAAGTTGTAGACTTTTGACCCAAAGCCTGGCACTTACACTCATCCAAAATTGAGCACCCCCACCCAATTATATTTAGGTATTCACCCCCACTTTTGACCTTCCTCGGGATCGTCTGCAACAAGCGTTAGCCCATAGGAGTGTGTGCACATTACATGCGATTCCTGTGGATGTGTTTTCGCGTCAATGGGCGCATTAAAGGGCAGTGAGTGGTCAGAGAGCTCATGAACACGGGGGACGACTACCACGCAGCATGCTCTCAATCCGGCGAATGTTAAAGTCGAGTTGAGCACAACGGTGGGGCTTTATCTGAATCTCCTGGCAACAGACCATTGGCCAACCAGCACGACTGTTTGAACTGCCGTCATTCAGCGACGAGTGTTCGCGTATGTAGCGGTCAAAAAAGACCGTTTCCAAAAATGACTGAGCACACAAACTGTACGACTTCAAAACGGTCGCATCCAGGGTAAAATCCACGGTGCTGTATCTATGCTCCCCCACCGATGAGCCCAGTTATTTTTTTACGGTTTTATAAATGAAAGTGATGATAATTTTGAATACGAGTTGTACATTGATATTCGTACGAGGTACGACGTTTTAAATAGGAAGTCAAAATCAAACGGTGAATGAAATATCGTGCTTCACCAACGATCGCGTGGCTACTCCATAACATTATTTTTATTATATAAACACAAAGTTCCCTAGTGGTTGGAGAGTTTGGCAACTGACTAAGGGCTAACTGGTTCAAATTCCAGGTGAAATCTTTGGACAATCCAAAAAAATCTGCCCCAAACCCTTTTCATCAACTCGCTGCATATATGCTTCTAAGAAAGAATCTGCGAGAAACCATTCGTAAGTATCCTTGTAAGTGATATAGATGGATAAAATTGCATCTCTTCCACTCATTTTTTACAATATTTTTTTAATTTTAACATGTTGCCTTTTACATACCAATGATGCAATTTGCTATCAATAAAATCATTAGATTTGACTGTAATTGAAATTAGGATCATCAAATACCGGTCAAGAACCTTAATAATTTTCTACCACGACATAATCTTTCGTTAAGACTATTATAAGTGTTACCCCGAGCAAGGTAGATATTTTCATCAAGTTCACATTGTGGCACAAGAGACGAGATTATGCTTGCTAAGTGAACGTCTCAGGAATTTACCTTACTATTTCTTTATCAAACGACGGATGCTTTTCAAAGACTTGTGTGACCACAATCAGTCCGTAAAAAAAGATATACTTCGTAGAAATCTAAATCGTTTAAATATGAATCATAGACAATCATTCCCAAAGAGGTAAATGTCAACCCGGGAGGTATTCGAACTGCAGGTTATAAGGTAGGAATTAACTCCAGCACTCCAGAGGGTGGATGGAAATACACCGGAAATGCCGAAATAATATGGAAAAACAACAATTCCAATGACAGGATAACAAAAGGCAAATGAAGGTAACAAAAAGTAAAGATTTTCCAACATGCATGTCAGCCTATACAATGGCAAGAGTCACGCTATTATATAAAATGTTCAATTACACCCAATGAAGCGTAATGAATTACATACGTCTACTCCCTTTCATTGTAGGAATAACATATTAGCGGAATACTTAAGGAACGACTCCAATGCGCATAGCAATTTTCGATGCGGAGGTATTAGTTTCAAAGATCTCAATTCGATATTCATCGTTAAATCTGTGAATTATTGCGAAATTGTACATGCCTGATCCTGTTATATGGGCTGTTCCACATCAATGACCGGTAAACGTAATTATAATATGCATATCATATTTGATTTTGTTAATTTATTGCCACACCACCGAAAACAGCGCTATTTGGCATTTACATCGGGGTTTTAAATAATATTATGCAATTAAACGTACGCGAACATCCATGCCCCGGATAGGGGGAACCTAACCAGGCGGGACTCGAACCTAAGGCCTTCGGTTTGGCAGGCGCAGACTTTACCCCGCCGCCACCATATGCTTTACGAGAGAAAATTTTTGACTCATCGCAGTTGAACATGCTGTTCCTCGAAGTCTTGCATGATACGGTCGAATTCGAACGGAAAATGGGAACGACAATGAAAAATGGAAGGCGCGGAACAGGGTTGACTGAGCAGCTCCCGTGACTTGAAAGTATTTCGGAGGAAAATAGGTTAAGCGAAGTGTGCGTTTCAAGAAATATGGTTACATCTTGGAAAGAAGAACACGTTAACACGAGAGGCTTTCGAGATGTGATTACGCGTGGACGGGTGGGGCGGCCGTGGCAAGGAGGGAAGGCGGGCAAGGAAGAGTGTGGGCAGGAAGGAGATTTGGGGAACAACTCGGCAAAAATTGATGAAGGAAGTGATGAGATAGGAGGGCGTGTTTATGAAGGGCTGGAAAAGAGAGGGAAGCGGAATGAATGCGAAGGGGTACGTGGGGGGGGGGGGGTGAGAAATAGTGAGAAACTTCTACGGACGGCTAAAAATGAGCGCGAAAAATAAATTGAGAGCAGGAGAGGAAAAAATGAAGGATGAGTCGAGAATTCGTAAATGGATAGCGCCAAAAACTTTGAGGGGAAAAATTGAAGGGAAAATCTACTGAAGCAGACTAAGGGCCGAATTAGAGAACGTTACTCAATTCTTAGAAGTATCTCTTACTCAGGACTTAGGGTCGTATTCAAGGCTGGATCCAGAATTTTTTATTTGGGTTCAGTTGAATTTTAAGGTGATTTCAATTCCCTAATATGATCTCAGAACAAACATTTTTACGAGGGCCTGAAAGGCAAACGGTCTTGTTATATTTGGCATTAAAAACAACATGCAATAATTAAAATGCGAAAAATTCTCTTTATTGTAATATGAAAGTCATTAATATTAAATTAAATTATTAAGGCTCCGTAATCTACAAAACAAAACGAATGTAATGATAACCGTATTAAAAATGTTGTCTATTTTTTAAGCATCTGGGGAGGGGTGCACGTACCCCGATACCTCCCCCTAAATCCGCCAATAGTCGCATTCCAGAACGCGACTCAATATTGGTCAATGAATGTCGGCTTCGGTGGCGCAGGGACAACGTCTTCGCCTGCCAACCCTAAAGGTTGCTATTTCGATTCCCGCCTGGGTGAATTTATCACCATCCAGGACATGAATGTATGTGATTGTCAAACATATTAATTGTAAGAAAGGACTATCTGCACCTAAAATCGCTATTATATAATAAAGACGACTCAACCATGAGTCCTCAATCTACCTCGGCGATACAGATCCCAAGCGAAATCAGATTTTGAGTCAGAGTTCGTATTTCATAAGTAAGACTTCTGCTCAATTGAGCCATATTAATTGTGATAAAATTTACAAAATAATATACATTTACCCGAGCTATTTTCTGTCATGGTCTCCTGCTCATCAAAGAATATCATCACTGCAGTAAAAAATTAAATTAGTAAAAAATACGTAGAAGTGTATTCGTAGGAGATATTTATTATCTAATTATATTTTGAAGGTGTGAGGCGATGGCGGCGGACATCTTGGAACATGACGACGCAATTTGAGCCGGGACTTGAGTGAGGTCTTGTAATACCAACGTAGCAGTCGAGTCGAGTCGAGTGGAGATCAAGGCTTCGTTAGCGATCTGGAATACGACCCTAGCCTTAATCGTAAATTATGATTTATTAAAAGATTTCTTAGAAAATGCGGTGAAAATGTAACAAAAACGACGTCATTATTCTCTCGTGAGACCTAATTTTGGGTACGCCCCTAATTAACGGGACCTGTATGAAAAAGGAATGGTTTCGGATGGAGATTGGATACAGGGGCGAGCAGCAATATTTGTTAAAAACATTTCCACGAAAAAGTCAATAGTGAAGATGGAGTATGGAGGGAGTGAAAGAGTGCGAAACTTCAACGGACGGCTAAAAATGGGCGCGAAAAATAAATTGAGAGAGAAAATGAAGGATGGGTGGAGAATTCGTAAATGGAATTCCCCAAAACCACGAGGGGAAAAATTGAAGGGAAAGTTTACCGAAGCAGACTAAGGGCCGAATTATACAACGTTACTGAAGTCTTAGAAGTAACTTTTACCACTGGACATATGGTACTACTTACCTATCCTGTGGGAGAGGACATTCAGGAACTTTGATGATCTCCACTAATAACGAAACGCCGTGACTGTGACTACAGAGTCACCTTAGCTATCGGCCGATACCCTCACCTGCCATTGCCTTGGGGACTTATCTCTCCCGCTAAACTGGGCATATTTTCTTTTGCGACGCATCATCAATTTAAAATTTACGTTGTAATCTTGAAATTTCCATTGTACATAGTGTAGATATTTTTCAATATTTACCTTATCGCGAATGTAACAAAAATTACATCTGAGAAAATAGTAAAGTGATATTTTCAAATTCGAGGTGCAGGTAAGTCATTGCTTAGGTCTACTTTACATAAGGGCCCCTGCGCACTGGCAACTTTTACAAAGCAAGTATTTAGTTGCTTTGAGGAAGTCCCAATGTAACACACGGCATTGATTGCGGCAACTGAAAAGTCGCCCGTGCGCGAGGCCACAGTCAATTTCAAGATGACTTAGAGGTTTTAAGCTACTTCACCAAAAAATATCGTTTGAGCGGGAAGTATGCGTGGGTGCGCGGTACTAAATAACAATTCTTTTCCTCAGGTACAATTCCTGAAATTTAAGCAGCCTGAAATGTTCTCAAGTAAAAATAAATTACGTCATAGATTACCCTACCATTCATCGAAATTCAATATTCCTTGCAGAGGGATCCATTTGATCCCCGCAGCCGTTTACAATAAATTTAATATTACCAAACAAAGTGATTCGAGTTGATGGACCTCCCTTTATACACAAGCATGAACTACATAATGATAAAAGTAACGAAATAAAATGGCTCACCGTTTTAAAATGACATTCATCTCATTCGAAAAAGGATCAAATTGATTTCCCTGGCCGTTTTACTTTTAACCCACTTTAAAAGTCTTGCAGAATAAGGGTCAATTGATAGATTTCCCTTGGACAGCTCTCACTGAGTCTAATTGTAAGTTAACAATAATAAAAGGGCCCATCTGAGCTCTGACTAATAAATTGACAAATTGAATTCAATAAAAACCTCTTCCCAAACAACAGAACCTAGTTTGCCCACGCCCTCTATTTTAATAAATTTCTGGCGATGGATATGGATTTATGTGCCCGTAATAAAGGTTTAATACCATAGGAATAAAATTAAAAGGAGTACACCTCGTTAATGACTCTGCAGCAGCCATTTATCTTACTAGATAATATTAGGGAATTGAAATCACCTTAAAATTCAACTGAACCCACATTAATTTGAATGAGCACCAATTTTACACCAATGACACTGCAATTCCAAAAATTTCAAAATAACTAAAAAGCAAAATTGCGCAAAAGGACTATTGGGAAAATGCTTCGCCGCAGGCCAGCATCATATATATCGACTTTCAATTTAGTGCTTTAATTTTAATGACCATCGCCGACTATTTCCATGGTCTTTTATTCTATTGAATTTATCATAATGAAATTCTTATGGAATTTACTGAAACTTTAAATTAAAAGCACTACAAAATACATTATAATTGACACTGTATAATTATACATCTGACCCTGCAAATCACTTTCAACCGCTTCAGTTGCTGACTGATAAACTTTACATCGTTTCACTCACTGATAGTAAATCAGCGACATTCAATTATCAAAGTATCATTGCCGAAATATATCAGTGTACATATATCTGTATAAATGGAATTCGCTGTCATGATGTTATGTGGATTTGTTATTAATATTACGGTCTCATTATTTGCTCACTCATTCAACTTTGAGTTGTGTTGGGATGTGAGGGTAGAGCTCTCTCCATACTAAGCCAAAGGTGTTTGAATTTGCACACATTCAGGTCCACATCTTCCTACCAGTTCTTTCCTTTTTCCCGAGATCGCGCCTTTGTAATTCGACTTGTTAATTTCTGTTTATTTTGTCGAGCGAAATATTTTTGACGTCTATCTCTAGAGATATCTTTGCGGTCATGATATTATCTGAACTTGTTAGTAATGTTACGGTCACATTATTCAATCACTCATTCAGCCTTGAGGCTTATTGGGATAGGTGAGGGTCGAGCACACCCCAGCGTTTGAATTTGCACACATTCAGTTATTTTACCTTATGAATTCAGTTAACTTACCTTTAAAATTTGGAAATTTATGTTGATAGAAATTTCTTTTCCAGGTAATCTAATTATAAGCGTACATTTTACACATAATATTTGCTGAAGACTTACTATGCCCGAAACATTTTCGACCAGTTTGCCTTCAATTAAAAATCAATTTCTTAAACTGTTCAAAAATATACCTTTCGGAGCATCGAGTATATGGTTTTGTACGCATCACATTTAGGGGTAGCTCTTGAGGACAACAATATATTTGGAAGATAATCAGGCTTATACGTCGTAAACCAGGCTATACGCTTATGCGCTTCTTTAACTATTATCTATAGTTAAATAGATTACCTTTGAGATTCATAGCTATACTTAACTGACATGTTTTTCAGCCCAACACCTCTCTATCTCATGCCAGATCCTTGATATCCTCTGATTCTTTTCATCCATTCCTGTTATTCTCGGACTGTAGGCCTACTGCGAAATATTTTATTCAATTTTCCATCTAATAGGCTTTTCACTTTGTTGCCCCTTCGTTCCTCACATAATCCGTCCACTCAATCTTACAGGCCCTTCTCCTGCAACAGACTTTGAAGGCATCTATTTATCCTTGATAATCTTTACATACACCTCTGACCATTACAATGCCGCAGTCCAGGGGTGTAGCCAGGAATTTCGTTCGGGTGGAGTCCAAACTCAGGAGGGAAAACTTTTGGAACACAGGGTACTAAGTAGAGGGTTTTCAACTAATGATCTCCAACTCTTTTCATAATCGAAAAAACTTCATTTTTCAAAGAAACTTTTTGTAAATTCATGAATTTTCAATATTTGGTTTTCTTTTGTGATGCATAGTAAGTGTGATTTTATATTTCGGGGGGGTTCGGACCCCCCAGACCCGCTACGCCACTGCCACAGTCCACACTTAAATATGGGAGACCGGGGCTCATAGTTGAAGTTATTTCGGGTTTCCCACCGGATAAGGTTCTCCATCGAAACGTCGGCAGAGATGGAGAACCTTATCCGGTGGGAATCCCCAAAATAACTTCAACAACATCATACGCCGGGAAAAACTCAGATCTTTCTTCGGGGCTCGTAGGGTACAAGAGCATGTTCGTAAATTGTGGATCATTTGTAAACTAAGCGGGCAAGTGCGTTGATACTTCATTTGTGTCTGGCGCCCATTACCTCCTTCCACTCAACAAATAGCCAATGGACTCCATTCTCTATTCGAGAACTAGCGTGAAAAGTGTGCTTTCTGACCCAGTAATTAAATATTTTCTACCTTCTTCTATTGTTTACCAATACTAAACTAGTTTTGGTAATGCATTCATTGTAACACAGTTCTGAAGAGCAATCATTGTGCTTTATTTTTACGTCCTCAAATTTATTATATCTTTAAATTAGATTACTACCTACTATTCTCATTCCTATAGCCGTTTCCTTTCTAGCCATACGTTCTCACTGAAACTAGCAAGTACAAATTAAAAAACTGTAACTCTGAGAGCTCCCGATCCCATAGCTAGCTCTACAAACCTCAGTTACGTGTATCAATTCGTCCAAATTTATATCAGAAATCAAAGAAAAATGTTTATTACAGTCCTGTAACAAAATGAATATCTGAATACCTGAGCCTCTTAGTCTGAGGTGAGCGAATAGTAGCTAAGTAGGAGAGTGCTTGGCTTTTGACAGGATGGTCTCGGGTGCCAGAGGAAAACCCTTCGCACTCTCACAAACAAAAAATCGTGAGATGGGTCAGGTAAAATAACTGAATGTGTGCAAATTCAAACGCTGGGGTGTGCTCGACCCTCACCTATCCCAATAAGCCTCAAGGCTGAATGAGTGAGTGAACAATGTGACCGTAACATCACTAACAAGTTCAGATAACATCATGACCGCGAATTCTATTAACAAAGATATCTCTATAGATAGACGTCAAAAATATTTCTTTCGACAAAATAAACAGAAATTTACAAGTCGAATTACAAATGCGCGATCTCGGGAAAAAGGAAAGAACTGGTAGGAAGATTTGGACCTGAATGTGTGCAAATTCAAACGCCTTTGGCTTAGTATGGAGAGAGCTCTACCCTCACATCCCTATACAACTCAAAGTTGAATGAGTGGGCAAATAATGAGACCGTAATATTATAAACAAGTCCACATAACATCATGACAGCGAATTCCATTCATACAGATATATGTACACTGATATACATCCAAATTACCATTCATTCAGAAAAATAAACAGAAATTTACGCGTAGAAATTAAGATTATGCAATCTCGGGAAAAGGAAAGAACTGATGGGAAGACGTGCGTACATTAATGTGAATAATGAGTGGATGACGTGATGCCGCTTCTGAAAAGCAGAAGTTTCGCAATAGCACTCAGCCTGGAACTAGAGTAATCTCTCTTCAAAGACGGAAAATGTGCACTGTGCAACAAGACCTCTTTCTCACATTAAGGCATCCTTCCCTTCACGCCGAAAAACATTCTTTCCGATGCATACGCCCGATTCTTTCATAATTCAATCTCGATGGCGAGTAAGTGGTTCCCAGAAGTCATCGCTACTAAAGGAACCCCGTACCCTCTAAGCAACGCAAAGTACAGGGGCGCCTCCCGTTGGCTATTTACGAAAGCTGGGTTATAAAGAGGGAAGATGTTTTCAGCGATGAGTGATAGGTTACTCGCGTCGTCCGACCATGCGCTTCTGCGAAGAAGAAGAAAATAAAGCGCCATCCTTCTTTGCCCCGCACTTGTCAGCTGCCCGTCATACAACCTCGGCGAAACCATTTCGAAAAGGAAAAGACGATTTTATATCGGAAAGGGAGGTAGAGTGTAGCGGGAGGGGGAAGAGTGCAAGAATTCTCCACGGTCGAGAAATAAACATTAATCCCGTGAGGTGAATCGAAAATCCAACGCTTTCTTGCACTCGATACATGTAAAACTGCGAGTTACCTACCATATTCTTACCCTTCCATTGGAATAAATTAAAATACCGTAAACAGGGGTAACTCGAAGTAGTTACTTATCTATTTTCAAAAGGTCTTGCATCAACATATTCTTAACAGTCATTTAACGACAAATCAAATCATCCACCGTATGTGCACCTAGTACTGAATTGTGCACTGGTAAGAGATACCAGCCCAAACACGAAAATAGTACCATACCATTTCAAGTACTCCACCGTGTCAAGTCACTCCGATTTACGTTACGCAGTTTACCCTTTTACAACTTTTGAAGTTCTGAGAGAAAGGGATATTTTCAGCAAGCAAGGTTCCATTATCATCCAAACATCATCTTCAAGATGCTAATATGGAAGTGGTACAAGGTACAATTTAATGTGCGGATCCGGTTTTTTTTGACATTCTCAATTATTCTAAGTTTTTATGGAAGCAAAATTGAAATACGTATTAATGAAACAATAAGTAATTCCTCTTGTTTTTTTAACAGATGTAAAATTTGAAACATACTAAAAGTAGGTTTTCAATTATAGCTGCGTATCAATAAGAAATTCCCGCGTAGATCTCCCGTCTTTGCTTCCATTTCTATCACCAATTAGTAGTTTCCCTTGTGATTTTAAATAGATGCAACATATTCAAAAAAACAGTCATGCCACAAGTAAGTTGAAATGGTAATTTGACAAGAAAAAGAATTCCTCTGTAGAATTTCCAACCTCGTTTCTTAAGCCTGGCAATTTCAAAAACTTCCAAATATCCTTACCTCATCCCGTTACGATGAAGCCTCAAATGCACGTTAGTGAGGTAGTTATCTGCACATCAGCATTTCGTCCGCTTCCCATTTCAGTAGCTTGAGGCTTGCTCGAATGTTCCGTATCCTCCACTAAAACGCTTAGAGTCACAAGCATGCTGCAGACAGTTAGCCGAAGCTATTAACGGACAATCAAAACATTCAGACTGCATCCACGATACGGATATTTTTTACGCTAATAACCTACCGAGTCTCTCTAACGCAAACGGAATAATATGGGAATTTGGATATTTCCCCGGCGATTAATTGCGAATTTTAGAGCTTCCTATAATCGGATGGCATCAGCAGAACAGTGGAGATAAACGAAGGCCTTAAATTGTGAATTGATGAATTGATTAATCACGGATTTCAGGCGGGCGGTTATTTATTTCCCTTCACGGACAAATTCCTAATGTTTACAAAAAAATGGGTTAAATGCCGGTAGATTGCTGCTCGTTTTTTTGCTTTCAGAACAAAAAAAACCAGTTGCGGAAAATTCGACGTTGGCGGGCGAAAATGAAAACTCGATTAAAAAAAGAACTAAATCCATACACGGCTGCAGTATCCACGCATTCGAAACAAAAGCGAGCCAAAACCGCACGGAAGGTGGAGTAATTTTTTTATTTTCAAACGGTCGAGTAAACCCCCCGACAATCAAAATTGTCAGTGAATAAAAACGGGGTAAATTATCAAGACCTGGAGTTGGTGCATTAAAACGGATATATTTGAATGAGCTGGAGCCAATCACCACTGCACGTACGTATGAAGTCATTCCACCCTCTCGAAAGGTATAATGGGTTGGTGGAAGTGGGGGGTAAGAGTTAAATTTTTTGCGAAAGAGGAATTAAAAATAAAACAACTTCCATAATCCCATGGAATCCGCATTAACTTGAAAACAATTAATTCTCTTCACTAACTCCTCCTCCAAATAATAATAAAATAATATTGCCCATTCACTCTCTTTGCCGCTTTGCCTCGATTGAATAAAAAATTACATTTAAATCCTGCGTTTAAAAAAATCAATCGCAACAACCTACCCTTCAAAAAAAATATCTCTCCCCATCCTCCGGCACTTCCCATACTGGAGTTCCCCTCTGTACGTTATCATCAAAATCCCATAGCATTCGATTTATTAAATGTGAAATAAATAAATGATCGGCTTTCAGATTTATGTGGCCTTCAATTCCATCTCGTGAACGGGGACGAGAGAAAAAAATGGAAAGGTTTTTTCAGACTGAAAATGAACGAGTTTCAACAAATTAAAACGGATGAAAGTCTGGTGTGACAGGGAATGGTCAAGCATTTCATATTTTTTTCGATGTCCGCGTGGAATACATGAGACGGTAGAAGCTTATACCATTTCCCCCCACAACCCCGTCAGGTATATCACGCTGTTAATGCCCACATTGAGAAGTTTTCGAAGAGAGTTAGAAACGGTAATGCTTTCACTCCAATCCGGACTCTCAAAAACCATCGGAATGATAAAGAAATTTTTCCCAAATGCCATAATGGAATTCGAGTACCACGAAATTGAGGTGTTCCAGTAGAACCATGTTGATGATTTATCAACTCGCCTATCGCCCATTGCGGATGGGCTCGTCTGAACCAATCATCATCACATCATCGCTGATCAAAAATCCTAAACTTGATTTGACGCAGTTCTCCACTCAATTCTCTTATCGGCTAATCTTTTAACATCTAGGTATTTCTTCTTTCACATCCTTATTTCCCTGTTCCATTTATTTCATTCGAGGTCTCCCTTTTCCACCCTTGCCGTCTACTTATCCCTCGACGATTGTCTTCATCAGTCCATCGTGTCTAAATATATATGGCCGATTAGGATGCATCGCCTTCTTATCAAGGCTTAGAGTTTCCCTTGCAGTCTCCGTTATTACAACCGCATTGCGTCTCTTTTTTCATAAGTTCGATGCATTCTTGGAAGAAAAACGGGAGAGCGATCCGAGTACGTAAATGGTAAAGCGGAATGAGGTTGTCCACTTGGACCCAAAATCGCCATTCATTAAAATTATTCGGTAAATGGAAGGGAAAAATAAATTAGGGGGAAAATAATTTCAGCACGAAAGTATTTTGTCATCATCTTAGTGGTCAAAAATCCTAAAATTAGTTTCACGCAGCTCTCCACTCAAATCTCCTATCATCTAATCTTTTCACACCTACGTATTTCTTCTCTTTCACATCTCTCTTTACTTGTTCCATATCATTTGTTCGAGGTCATGCCTTTCCAATTTTGTCACCTACTTGTACCTCGATGATTGTCTTCATCAGGCAATCATGTCTCTAAGATATGGCCTATAAAGTTGTTCCGTCTTGAGGTTTTCATGAGGCCACTCTTCTCTTCTACTCTTCCTAAGGGCGTTTTACACGGGGCACGTACTATCGTTTTCAAAAGTATGTAGACACCCAGTAGTCCCACTTAACTGATGGGGCCGGGTCGGTGAAAACTTGTGAAGTTGGCACATAAAGCGACTTGCATCCCTCACTCGTATGCCGACCAAGAGCCGACGAGGATGGAGGCGGACGCGACCTAGCCACCGAAGGTGGAGTCAAACTCCAGGAGCATGTGTCCATTTGTAAATAAGATTAGACACTGAGGTAACGCATTTCCACGCTCACGCTATGCCGTGGGAGTGTTTTCTTTCGGCTTCCGTGCGAGGTTTTTCCTATATTTAGATTCATGTTTGGACTCACCGTTTATCACTTTATAATACGTCGCTGCGTGGCCGAGTAGATCTATACTGTGCGCGGTAATTTCGGTTAAGTTCTGGGAGTGTTCGAATCCGAAGGCGAACTTTTTTTTACTTTTTAAAAGAGACATCCTGAAAATCAACATAAGCTACGCAGATGACTCAAGAAAAATGTCATACTGAATTTTTTTAACGACTTAAGTTATTAAAATGATGACTTTATCTAACTTAACACATATCTAGACCAATTCATTCATGGTAGAAGAAATAATCGGGGAGGGGGTGAGAGTAGTAGGAGGTCGAGTCTTTTCTGCTAATTACTGTCAAATATAAGTTGAGTGTAATTTCTACACTCCATAGTAATTTTAATTCTCACAAAATAATAAGATGCAATCGTATTTTAAATCAATTTAATGACCCTAGAATAAAAAATAATTGTTATTTGATCCATAGTCATATTTTTTTAAATTTCTTGTTCTTTGTCACAAAACATGTGGGAAATTACGTGATTACAAGCGCCAACGCATTCCTTTCAGTGGGTGAGCGAACCACAATTAGTGTGAGGACCAGGTGGAAATAAATTGGTTTGTTTCATTTAACCGTTGGCAACTTAAGAAAAACACCAAAGGCGGCTCATTCACCCCACCTAAATATATCACAGCAAACTCAGGGGTGAGCGCGATTAATAAGTTTGAAGATATGGGTGATATCATTAGCGTTCATGAGTGTAAAATTATTAATAGTATTTCATTATCATTTTAATACATCAACATCTACATACTACCCTACAATCCGCATCAATTTGGCGGGGGGTGTTAGGACTCCTGCCGTTTGCACAAAAAAATGCTCTTAAAAAATATCCTTAGCATTTAACAAGATCCTTTATTGTGCCAGTGAAAAACGAATTCCCATACCTATCCGTTCGGAAACATATCTCTTTATTTATCTTATCGGACCTGGAAACGTAGAGAGGCCCTAATATGATGTTCTCCGCGTCGCTCATGATGATATCCATTCTCCATAGCTCAAGCAATCTAAGTAAGCCAAGCGCGTTGACTCCGAGTCTCTTGTGGCTCCCAACCAAATTTGTTTAACATCTGTGTGACGTTTCTGTACGCCCGTAGCAGTATTTGAGTGCGAACTAACACCTATCTTTTACTTTCTCGTCCGACAATATTCTCACGTTGCGCTTGACTAATTCTAACTTCTTCAAAACTTTATCTTTACTTCATCTGTCGATTTTATGTTGAAAATATCCAAAGCACATGCATGGGGATAGTTATACGACCTTCACAAGAAATGTAGCACCATGGGTTTTTATGTATATAATGAACGAATCATGTCTAGTCCGTTAATAATGAATATAAATGACCTTTTGTGTACGTTTTACAGTTTTCTTTGTTTCTTAGGGACCCTCGTAACATCGTTGTTGTACCACCGAGGTTTTTTTTGCTATCAATTTCAGTTTTTACGGATTGTATTAGTTGACGTGGAATTTCTAAGAAGCATTTAAATGATGCGTTGCTGATTTTATTATCTGCTTTAGCTACGAAGTCCGTGTACGATTTATCAAATTTCTGGCCTGATTTAATGAAGCTGCATGTATCAAATAAATATTCCGTTTTGGCGAAAAATCCACAGAGAAAAAATCATTCGCCTTGACCCGGGATTCGAACCCGAATCCCTCGATTTACGGCCGAGTGCTTTAGCCAGTTAAGCTACCGAGGCGGCATTCATTCCTGTGGAAATTTGTGGACTATACCGGACAAGGTGGTATCGGCCGGAAATCGAGGGATCCGGGTTCGAATCCCGGTCAAGGCGAATGATTTTTTCTCTGTGGATTTTTCGCACAATTGTGCATTGTGGGTGACTCCCGTAAAAGTTATCACCGTGGCTAGTCCCGGTATACTTAAATTCCGTTTTGGTTTTAAAAATGAGCCTATTCCGATTTTTAAGGTTGCAAAAGTTACTTTGTGATCACTTAAACCGTCAATAACATTGATTTGTTTTATCAACTTATGGTGGCTTAATCCTAAAGCTAGGTTTACACCTGCGAGAAAAGTTGCGACATAAGTTGCGCGAGTGGTGTCGCATAGTGTAAACTCACAGATGCAATTTTTCCCGAGAGTGGGACGCGAGTTGTTTTGCGAGCTCTCGCGCGAGCCAGTGTCACTGTTGGTTGCGACAGTTGGTATGAAATCCGTTTACATGTGACAGCATTCGGTGCAATTTCAACTCGCGGAAGTGGTCCCTCCCGTACAGTGGTCAGTAGCTTTTTACAATGTCACGAAGTAGACGTGCGCAAACTGCCGCTACAATAGTGTTACTTGAATTCTGCTGGTTTTTCCGGGTATTCTTCCGCGTTTATCCATTTGTCCTACAAATGGATAAACGCGGAAGAATACCCGGAAAAACCAGCAGAATTCATCATAATCTCCGCGGAAGCCTACTTGGAAATAGTGTTACCTTATTACTGGCATAGAGTACGTAAACAGAAAAAAAGGAAGAGGAGTATCTGGGTTAAGGAATGGATTGATAGAAGGCAACATTTGAGAGCTTTCACGACTTTAAGTAAATGAGTTACAAATAGACGACTCTCTAGGAATTTCATCAGGATGTCTGCTACAGAGCTGGAGAATCTGCTCTACTTTGTTGGGCCATAAGTCCAAAAACAGGACATAGTTTTGAGGGAATCGATATCAGCGAGTCAGCGGCTGATAGTTATAACCCCACGTTTTCTTGCCTCTGATAAGTATAATCGTTTTTATTCGTTATATTGGCCTGTTTACGTATGTGCAAATACAGGGGCGGATCCAGGATTTCTTTCCGGGAGGGGCACAAGCAAGGCCGTATCCAGGATGTTGTTCTGGGGGGGCACAGGGATACCTCGTAATACAAAACGAGCGCAATGATATTGGGACCGTATTAAAAATGTTGCACATTTTTCAAGGGTCTGGGGGGGGGGGGCACGTGCCCCCGTGCCCCCCTCCCCCTAGATCCCCCCCTCCCCTGTTGAAATGTCAGGATTCTTTTAACGTCAAAATTGTGATACTTTGTACAATTTCTTCCCGTTTATTTCGATGACCAAGGGCATCAGTGGAGATATCTGTGCCTTTATCTTTTTCACTTCTTTCCCAGTTACCTCATAACTTTCATCTTCCAGAAATAATTTAATGGGTCTAAAATACCTGATCGAAGACGGCCTGGTATTCTGCCATAAGATGTTGTTTTTATCATTTGATTTTAGCGGAAGAGGTAACATAGAAATGGAAAACATATAGGAATCATCCACTGAACCTGATTTCTTCCTAAATACAAATCTCAGCTTATACTGTTTGTGGCCACTACTTCCATGTTAACTCCACTTAATTATCATCGTATATTTGAATTCATTACCAGACCGAAGGAAGTTATGAATGTTTAATTATAATTTTCTTCAAATTTTATAAGAATAGCTAATACTAGTAAAGTAGTAAAATTGTCCATCCCAATCTACTTGAGAGAAAATTTGTGCCACTAAGTGGTACCATGCATAGTTATATGTTTGGCGATGTACTATCTATGCACTATCTTCGTCATACAATCTCTATTTTTAGGTGACTCTTATCATTCTCTGATGTATTCATTCTTCTTGCTAATGTCACGCAAAGATTCCTGATTTTTCACTCGGTTTCTGTAATCTTTCAGCGTCACATTCCACCATGTTTCGCTTTCTTCATATAACGTAATAAGTTTTTTTGTCTCCAAGTCCGACCATTTGTAACTACTTTGCACAAGGGGATTTTCCATCCTTTTCCCTTCATCCATCAACAAAACAACATGACACAAAAAATAAACAAAAAACAACAAATTACAGGAGACTCAAGAGACAACACAACTGCACTTTAGCCCAACTTCCGCAAAAGTGTCGGGAAATATCTCCCGCGGTTTGATCAGGCGACAGTGCGAGCGCGAGAAATTGCTAGAGCTAAGTTTCATGTTTAGACCTGCGAGTCGAAGTGTCAGACATTCCGCCGCCCAGCTCGCGACACTGCTCGCGACAACAATCGCGACACTGCTCGCCGACCCGTTTACACTTGCAATTTTGACTGTCAGTCAGTAAACTCGCGCAATTTCTCGCAAGTGTAAACCTAGCTTAAAAAGACTAAAATTTTATTTCCTCTCATACACTTGTCAAGTAGTAGTGTGAGTGAATTACTTGTGCGTTGTAATTTCATGCTAATTTATTTCCCTATTCTTTGAAATCGATTTGCAGGGTAAGAATCCCAATGTACTGATGGGAGATTAAAATTTCCCCTAATAATTACTACACCTTAGCTGCCTCTCAAAATAAATGCATATATTTGATAATGTAACTGGTAAATAATATCAATTATGGAGTTTGGAGGTCTATAAAAAGAGCTAATATGTAATATGCTATATGCTTGATTTTTGCGCTCTTGTTTTTAATTCTACGACAATTAACTACGGCAAACTTGATGTCATATTTTGTGGATTGACTTTCGGTATATTCTTTTCTACGCTTGTAGTCTAGGTGGGCGAATTACTCTGGAAATACTTATTGCATTGATTTAATTGCTTCCCTGGAGTACGCGTTTTGGAATTTTCGTTTTTTTCGGCATTACCGCCATTAGTTAATTTGACGTTAAAAATTTCGTAATGCGGATTGCATCGGAGGTTACTTTTAGTTACATAAATTCAGTTGTTTACAAAAAATTCAGTGCTACCTTTTTCTTGAGTCATCTGCATAGATTATGTCGATGTTCAGGATGTCTCTTTAAAAAGTGAAAAGTATAATACATCCGGATTCGAACCCTACCTGTCCTTTACCGTAACTGATGCGCACAGTGTAGATCTACTCGGCCACGGAACCACGTATTGGTGAGAGGTAAACGGTGAGACCAAATATGAATCTAAATATAGGAAAAACCTCGCACGGAAGCCGAAAGAAAACACTCCCACGGCATAGCGTGAGCGTGGAAATGCGTTACCTCAGTGTCTAATCTTATTTACAAATGGACACATGCTCCTGGAGTTTGACTCCACCTTCGGTGGCTAGGTCGCGTCCGCCTCCATCCTCGTCGGCTCTTGGTCGGCATACGAGTGAGGGATGCAAGTCGCTTTATGTGCCAACCTCACAAGTTTTCACCGACCCGGCCCCATCAGTTAAGTGGGACTACTGGGTGTCTACATACTTTTAAAAACGATAGTACTTGCACAATGTAACGTGTGTACGAAGGCGCAGTCAAAATTGCGTCGTGTAAAGCGGTGAATTGCTAGAACACATGCTAGAATGCGTGGACGCGAGATGGCAAAATAGCCCGTTCTAATTTCGTTCATGCATTCGTGCAATTCCACGCCATTTTAGAAATGAATGCAGTTCTAACCTGCGAAATTCCGTGCCCCGTGTAAAACGGCCTTTAGGACTCCCTCATTACTAACTCGGTCGATCCATTTCATCCGCATCATTCTGACGTAAGGAATCGAAGTAACAGGTTTTGCTAATGAGACTCGAGCATGGTGCGAAACGGGGGTAAATTTAGTTGCTGTAGGGGGAGAATTCTGGCTTCCCACCTAATCGGTCCGGGATCAAATCCTGGCGGTGGCAGTTTTTTTCTGAGACGATATGATATCGGGTTGAGTGCATTGTGGATGACACTTCAAGCACGGTACTCCGTCCGTCGGATGGGACTTTCTCACCTCAAAGCCCAAATGCTGACCTCGATTGCGATCACGGTTTTAAGGCAAGCATCATTAGCGACGTAGGCAACCGCTCAGAAAATATAAACGAGGGCCATATCCGGCTTTTGCACTTACGATCAAGATGTGTATGGAACAGCGGCCGATACAGGAAAGGGACAAGGGGGGTAACCTCGCAACAGTAGTGGGTGTCCGGGAGGTTAGAAATTTTTTTTAGAATTTCCGGTCTTGTAACAACATTTTAAGGTAGCCTCATAACTAATTTTCCAAAGAATTAAGTTTTTGAAACCAAAATTTACGTACATTTTTATGCATTTTCTCTCTCTCCAGTATAAATTCGACAGCTGAACTAAATTAACATTTTACCTGCCGTCAATTGGATCCCGCAGGATATAGCCCCACTAGCCCATCTCTGGATCCGCCATTACTATGTGGAATTTCTCCAAACATATTCTCCAACTCCTTCCCCTTCGGCCTTGCACTGTCTGAGAAGTTCGTTGACTGGCTGATTCCGACGACAACTTTTGGTAACGTGAGGTTTTTTCAGAAGAGAATTTTATTTTACATTAAATAAACACTTACACTGGTGATTGCCTCCAGTTCATTATTAAATGTAACACTTACGAAGGAGTAGAGCTGTCATTTTTTAATGTTACCGCCACACTGATGACAGCAGAAATTCTCAAAACGAGACGTTGGACTTATAGCCAAGCGAGAAAACACCTCGGCAGTGCCGTAAGTTTATTACAAGCTGCTTGCCATAGCCTCACGCGTACGGGAAGGGATATTCGTCATGGATGAAAAACAGACACAGTTCCACTCCATTACGGCAAATTCCAAAACCTTCCCGAATAACGAAATCTTTCCCATATGCCGTTGGAATATCAGTTCGCACTTCCGTGACTAGGGCTTTGAAGCGTCCCAGCATAGGTCAGACTCGCTTTTTTCGCGATGAATTATTCCTCCAAAATATAAGTTATCATCATAAAATTTTCAGATGAAATATAAGATATCCTGCACTGAATTGTTGAGGCCTTTACTTTATAGAATACCATTATATGGTTGGAAGGAAATTACTTTGCTTGTGTTTTGTAAAAAAGCAAAGTAATTTCCTTCCAACCATATAAGATATCCTTTTCAACATTTTCCATGATCTCAAACTTGAATTTTTTACCTCAGAATATTCTCATAAGTATCCTGTTTGTTAAAAACATTTATTAAATCGTAGATTATATAAATCACTTGAGTTGTATGTCTTAAGTCAAATCAGTATACTTTTCATGATAAAAATTGTGTCAATTAAATTCGGCATTACTGATGTAGTCGAAATACCACCGTACCATTAATGGCTTTCATTAAATACATAAGCGGAAACACAGTGCTAGCCTCTTTCTTGTATGTTTACGAAAAACACTAACCATTAAAGCCCAATGGAATCATAGTTTATATTCATGACATTCACCATGACCATAACCAACAATACACTGGTCTGATATGTGTAGAGGCTAAAGGTCAAAGTTGCGCAACAGGGAATTTTCAGAGAAGCAGATTTAATGCATGAATGCATATTGTATCAAAAAAGTAGAAAAGGGTATGTTTAAATTGATAACATACTGTATATTTCACGTTTTTTACCTTCAATTCATCATATAAAACTTTTTTTTGATCCTCCTTGGTGCTAAACACCTAACATCTTAAATGCCCGGTCATTATGGATGGTTTCCTAAGAGACACTGGCAATAGATTCCCGTTGCCATCGGATCGCCGCAAAATTGCCCCCTTTCCTTTGAACGTCCACGGATACCGTCGACCGCGGATCAATTGACTTGGATTTCCACAGGGGCGGCAGAACCTCCAGTACAACCGTCCACAGTCGAGGTAGCAGATGAGCCGCGTGTCAGCGGAGCTTTCCCTCCGAGAAAGGAGGACGCGGAACCGCGACAGACCCCTTCGCTGCATTCCCCGATTCAGACAAATAAACATGCGAACCAACTCTGGTTGATCAAGATAGCAATACTGAACTGTAATTTCGCACCCCTAAACAGGTCTGAGGCAGCGTGGTAACCCATCGAGTAGTGTGCTTGGCTTCTGATCAGAAAGTCCCGGGGTCAAATCCCGAATGATGCCCTCTGACCAGAGGCGTAGCGAGGGAGGAGTTTCAGGGGGTCCGGACCCCCTATCTCTAAATATAAAGACATATAAAAAAGTAATAAAGCATGGATCAGGGGAAAGTCAACAAATAATACAAGATCATACCGTTGTTGGAAAAGGTAAGTCCTTTTGTATAAATAATATAAAAAACAAATTAAACGATAAAGAACAAAATATGGAAAATTCATGAGTTTACAATGTATTTGCTTGAAATATGAAGTTTTTTCGATAGTGAAAAGTGTTAACATTAGTTTAAAACCCTCTACAAAGTTCCCTGTTTTTCAAAATATTTCCCCCTGAGCCTCCAGGCGTGCCCCAGGTTTTAGAAACCTCCCCCCCCTCCCGATATTCCAGTGCCTCTGACACCACATAATAAAATCCTCGAAGTGCTAGGTGGTCCATGGAAAGGAACTGACCCCCAACTATCAAATGTCAAAGGGAATATATACGGAATGAATCGAATAGGTGAGCTACACCCTCACCTACCAAACTAACCTTAGGCATCAATCACTCTGTTCAGTCTGAGCGAAATATCTAAATACCGCAAAATATCACAATATTTAAATGCAACGGTAACCCGAAATTAAGATTCTACCCTAAGCGATTATTGATTCACAAACAGAAGTGATGGAATACCGCACGAAAACAGGAATAAAAATATCACGAGAAAAGGGATGAGTAAATATGGAGTTAAATCATCCCATTAAAAATCACTGCTCAATAAAATTCCGCGACACATCATCCGATAACTGTCTGATATCACCATTGTCATCCAATTTAACCTGATATATCGTTCCATTTTATCGGAAGGCGAATTTTTTACCATATGAAATATCACGATGTTTCATGGTGATTTTTCAACGGGCTTCACCGCGACATCTTGGTTAGTAGTGAAGTACTTAACCCAGCCGATGTGACTTAGCTTTCCAACTTATGATCTTACCGGAGAAAAACGAATCCAAGAAACAGCGGATGTGGATATCTGATAAAAAAAAAGACTGATTTAAGACAGCTTTCAGTACCCCCATGGAGTTATTGTGACAAATAAGGTTTTATTAACGAGAGTACAATTGAACGAGTGGTTGACGCTTAATTACGAGCGCGGTTTTTTCTCAACCTCCGATCGCTCATCAAAAGCACCATGGAAGCGACAGGCGGGTATTGCACGGATAGGGCAATAGCGCTTCCTCCACACCACATGCTCAACCCATATCTGACCGCAAGCTGCTAGTTTAAGGTTAGTGGCAATCTCATTAACAACACTGCCTCAATTGATTCTCCCGCCAAGTGTGCACTGCGGAGCCACAACTAGAAAACTCGCCGAATGGCTTCAGCATTAACATTTCTTGACCTTTCTGCCGATAAAAGAGAATTATTTTAATGCACAGCGGCTAGAGTATGAAACAGTGTGAAAAATTACGTCCTTTCACAATCAAAACAAAAGAGGAGACATGCTGACTTCGGTGAGTGTTCTGATCCATGACAACGCCCGTCATCTCAGCGCCTATCTGATGCAGCCCAACCGCTCCTTGAGCGATTTCAATGGGACATTTTCTATCACCCGCCATGCAATGCCAACCTAGCAGAAGGTATAGTAAAGCTTGTCCAAGGCACGACCATTTCCTAAATCGCGGACGCGATTATCTCGAAAGGACACCACAAGTGTGCTCAATATTTGTAAATGAAATAATTTTTTAATCAACCACTTCGTCTTCTGTTCATGACCCATCGGATGTTGAAAAAACCCGCCCTCTTAAATACATTAGACAACAATTAGGCACTAAATAAATTAAGCATATCACGAATATAGAACATTTCAGTTACGGCGGAATAAGTCAGTACTCCACAACAAACCCAAGAGAAAGTAATATGTACTAGCAACTATGAGAAACGGACGATATCATTGTTGCCTTAATTTGCAAATACTCAATAAAATCCAATTATCCACAGAATTCCGACGTCCCGTCGTGAGAAAAGAGGCTTTTTAGGTTCGTGTTTGAAGAAAATTATTTTACTACACGATCTTTGAATTTAGCTAGCTATTTAGCTGAAGTAAGGATACAGCCTTTAGTGGGGATGATCCGCATGTATGCCAAGTGGTCAGCATGCTTCCACCGATAGGAAATCACAAGGATATAGGAAAGAGAGAAACTAGATTCGCCATCACCCTTGTTGTTCAGAGATGGTACCCAGCATTGCATAACGAAAGTTTCATCTCTACAAAGTCGCGTATTTTAAGTCGTCATCTTGTAGCATGAAATCATGCTTCAAAATTCGATGGAATTTTTTTCCAGAATTCCATCAAGAGTTAAGAGTCCAAGGACACAAACCTCCTTCCTGTTCCATCCGTCGAATATTTTTAATTTTTCCAAATGCATAATTATTTATAAAATTACTTTCTAATGTTGAAATTTCCAGGGAATAAAGAATAGATCCCTGTCAACACTTAAAACCCTGAGAATTAAGACTGACAACTTAGTTGGCTATATAATGAGGTATGATGACCTCATGGAAACCATAGTTGAAGGACAGGTAGATAGGAAGAAGGGCAAAGGAAGACCCCGAATGAGTTACTTAGGAGTTATTCAGGGTGTAAAAGAGAAGATATACGCCGATATGAAAATAATAGGAGAGTTGAATGGACAAATGCGTCAAACCAATCCGTTGATATATGACGACGATCTCAGATTAAAAAATTTCACCAATGAAATAAACACAAAATAATTATAATTGAGAATATAACTTAATATTTAATAGTGTGAAATGTCACTCTAGGTAACTCTATGTATTCACTAAGTAATTTCTTAGATTTTACAGAAGTAATGTGTCAGTCAAAAAGGCCTTTCGAGTGAAATGAAAAGCTTGCACTCAGTTCTCGTCACACAGCTTTGCTGCATAGTAATTGCTGTTAATGAGACGCATTTTTCTCATGCCTCTTATGCCTCATGTTCATCTCCCAGTAAATAAGGCCACAGGCGTGAGGTAGCGTCACACAACCTATTTATTTTTTAAATTATGCGACTTCGGGACCAAAATTTGGCGTCTTTCCGGGCTGATGATCTACTTAAAACTCACGCTTTATAATGAGCAGGCGGTCCTCTCCAGCCTCTACCAAGAGTCAGCATCCCGCGGATTACGATTTGCAAATTTATTAGCAATTCATTACTTACAATGTGCGTCTATAAAATGCCTTTGAGAAAATGCATGGCTGATAGTGGGGACAAAGTTTAAACATGACAAAAATATCTCGCAGAGACAGTTACTTGTGTCTCATTCGCCCATATAAGCTCTAACACACGGCGTGAATTCACGATTTTAGTATCGACCCCTGGCCTATGATATCTTCCAACAGCATATCTCTTCGACTAACTGGTTTCAAGCGTCATTTTTTTGCATGAATAAGGCTCACAAAACACTACATGTTATCGAAGCCCTGGTTTCTTCAAGATTTGGGAAAGTAAGGGAAGATTTTCTTTGGGGGATTTCCCGGCAGTTCAGTGGCCCCTTGTAAAGTAGAGCCATCTCAAAGGCATTCATAGATTATCTTTAGAAAAAAGTGTTTTTTATTAGCAAAGGATGGAGAAATCAAGGAATTTTAATAGGAATAAATGATATCGAGATGAAAATGGAAATCGCACAAGGCTGACCATGTTACGGATATTACAGATTCCATCAAAGCCTAATGTCACAACACCCCTCGTAGGCGAGAAATGCATATATAAAGATGCCGCCGACCAGCGAACAAGGTAAATCCCTTACTTCTCATTATTTCACGCGGAAGGTTTGAAAAATGACTGTATTGTTGCTCTCTATCGATTTAGATGGAGCAAATTGTGCTTTCAACAGTGCGTTTTACAGGATATCGGTATTTAAAAACTCTACGAATATCAAAAGTCCATTACCGGACTCTGCCAGTCCGATCCAAAACTTAAGCATACATCATGATAAAAATAGAATTTATACAGCTCCGCAGTAGAACTGTTTTCTAAGTTACTAGAAAAAACTGACCGAGCCAAAATACGATAAGTTACACGTAAAATGACGCAACGATAGGCTCCAATATCTGAGTTCCAAATTAAAATTATTTACATTCACTACTGGAATCCGAGCGTAATCACTTCGCCCTCTTCCTAGTATTTTACCCTCTTTTGCCATTCCTTTACAGGTAATCCTTACTCTTACATAACTGAAAGTGCAACCTCCTTGTATGGTCTTCAATCTTCGTGACAGGGACACACAGGATGCTCGATTCGCCAGTCGAACCCGCGTTCTTGGAATAGCAATACATCTCTGTCGCCACTGCAACTACAAGTATAGTTAACTGTTCCTGCGTGTGTTACGAAAAAAAATGCTTGGAACCCATAAAGAGTCCAAGCAACTGTACCCCCCCTCCACGACCCCTTCCTCCCAGGAAAGAGGAAAAAAACAGCTGACTGACACCGGGCGACGTGTTGGTTTTTTTCACGTGAGTTAACACGAGACGACGCTGGTAGAGGGAAAAAGAAAAATTAATCCGCCCTGGACAGACACTATTCGCAGGGGAAACGCCCCCTTTTATAATTAGCATTTTATTATAAATACATAATGCTGCGCAGCCTTCCACGCCATCCCGAAAAATAAACCCGCTCATTTGGCCGATTCTTCAACGCGGTGGCGACACATGCGAAGGTTTTTTGAGCGTCCCGACGCCCGGAGACCAGGGGCTGCCCGTCGACTTATTTAAAAATAAATGAGGGGTACGGGAGAGGGGGAAAAATATCCTGCCGTCCGTTGATCCAACCGAATGAAAATCCCTCCCACCGAATTATTTCGGCATCCAACTTTTAATTCCAACAATCTCTCAAGCGCTCTCTCCACTCCAACTTCCCCCTCCTCTCCATTCCATTTCCCGAAGCCCAAACAGCACACCTCCCTTCAGCCAAACAAACCGCGGTGAGAAAAAAAGGTCGATCTCTATGTTGGCCGTATTGTAAGCCTAGGTTTACAAATCGTAAAAGGCAGCTATAGTAGTAATATCCCTACTGTTGTACACAGCAGTGTGCCAAGAGATAGAGAGGTATAAAAATAAAATTATAGGCAGATTTAACTTTCTCCCGGAGAACAGCTGACGTAAAGAGTTTTCAGGTTTCCATGCGGGTTAGATCTTCCATATCTACCCTTGCCTACATTTCGATAAATGACTTATTTATCTTCATCAGGGCAGTTCTCGGCAGCTGTACCCACTTTCTTCCGCCGCTCCCGGGGGTTCAAGTTGATTGATCTGCCATCTGGTTCTGATTGATTAAATGTTAGTGAATAGATTTTGTGTGCATTCCTACGCCCCCAAGAGTGATAATATCACAATTCCTCAGCAAACCAAGACTCTACTGTTAAAGATATTGATTTCTGCATTTTCTTGTGGTTTCACCGCGTCCGTGGCTTTTGCTGACAACGGTTTCGCTAACATTACAGTCAGCTTCTTTAGGTCGAAGGTGAAATAACGTCCTCCAGAAGGATACTAATTTCCGTGAGACTGTTATAAAAAACCAACGGAAGAGGAGAGAACCCGAAATAAAATGAGAAATCATCTGATCAACACTGCGAAAATCTTCGAACATAGTTGAGGATGATTTTCACGAAGCGATATAGCCAACGCTGACGTTTTTGAGTAAAATCTTAAATGAGCGCCCTCGTCGCCCTTTCACCATTATATCATCTCAATAATATCACGCAAAACAATATTGAAATTCTCTCACCTATTTTTAGTGATAGCTTACCGTTCAAAAATGAGGTAACGAGCCGATCCACATCCCCATCATCAGCCGCCACAGAATCTCAGCAAATCTCCCTAATTGTCTCTCCAAGGTATGCCAAAATAAATACACATGTTCTTGGCGTATTACCGAAGAATTTTGCCTCTTCAAGAAGATTCGTGGATCAAACTAACGAGCTGTAACTATTACTACACAATAAGAGCTGCGTTCATCGCGACAACCGCGCACCTAACTGAAAACGTACACACTTCACAGTGTCGCAATCACTTATACCGAGAAATCTCTCAAAAAAAAAACTTGCATTTCACCAGTCCACATCGCGACACACTCCTTCAATGCACACTACCCAGAAGACTGTGGCTCACTGACAAAACTGTGGCCGATGAGTGAGGGCTGAAACTGGGGCCACGAAAAGAGCGGCTAGTTTAACGGCACCCGAATCAAGGTGGTACAGGCCGGTCAAAATTTGGTGACACATGAATGCGCAAAACTCCAGCGAGTGTAGGGGAAAGTGGCCGTAGTGAGAGAACTTCGGAAGAGCTGGAGACTGATTGTGAGTCAAGCACATACCTTGAATGGAGTCAAGTCCCAATCAAAAATTGAAATTTCAACCAACGTTAGCTTTCACGAGACGGTACGGCTCCAAAATACGTACCTACTCACCCAATTGTAATATAGTAATAATGAAGCGATTTATTAAAAACGCCATCTATAGAGAACGATAGTAGCCAGGTCCTTTTCCCTAGAAGATCTAGAGCTGCGGAAACTTTTATTTGGGAGGGTACAAACGCATCTCCGGAATCTGAGCCCAGAACCATTCAAATGTTTAATTTTCAACCGACAAACTTGTAAGCCACCACGGCTCTATTGATCGCCCTAGCGGTACATTTCCGCCGCTTCAGCGATCGCACTGTCAGGCAGAGAAAAATCATTGTATCATTCTTCTCATAGGATAGCCTATCATGTCTATGGACATAGGCGGATTTAGGGGAGGTACAGGGGCACTTGCCCCTAACCCCCTTCAAGACGCTTAAAAAGTAGAAAAGATTTTTAATACTGATGTTAATTAATTTTATTTTTTAATATAGATGTTATAAATATTAACATATTTGTAACCTTTATATTAAAATTAAGAGTATATTTCAAAGTGTAATCGTTGCATGTCGTTTTTAACCCCAAATATGATAAGACCGTTTGCCTATAAGACCACCCCCAGAAGAAAAACCTGGATCCGCCCGTCTATGGGCTTAGTAAATTCGATTTCACTTATTCGGTAGCCTAAATGTCGACGCGGGATTCTCCATACTCCCCTTCCTTTATTAAACAAATTTATTTTACTTCGCAAATATGTTATAGCAAAACAGCTTCCCAATTGTATAATTTCAAGTGCCAATATAGCATAAAATGTGATTTATAGACATAAAAATAGTTACATTTTCCCCAAAGGAGGGTTCCACCACCCCCGTGACCCCCCTGGTCGTTCCCACCCACCCCCTCCCACAACACAACGTCCTTGCCACGCTCCTTTTTGTTGACACATTCTCTCACTACGTACGGGATTTCAAGTCAATTGGTTCACTTTCAAAGAATTCCGGTCTAGAACTCAAGTTTCGATTGTTCCATTATCTTCTTATCAGTGGCGCAGCGAGGGGGGGGTTTGAGGGATAAACCCCCCCCCCCCCCCAGAGCTCAGAGAATTTTTTAACTTTAATCCATTTTACTTAATTGCATTGATTTTACTAATAGAATAGTGTAAGGATTAATAAAATATCCCTCAGAAAGCCGTAAAACTCACCATTTTGAACCATTTATCTTAAAATTTCGCAATATATTAATCTCACACCTACCGCTTATCCTGGTGGGTATCCCGTACCCCCACACACCCCGGTATTAGTTGCACCTAAACCCCCCCGCCCCCCAGCCCTAATTCCTAGCTGCGCCCCTGCTTCTTATGGCTAGCGTACGTTGGATGTAGTAAAGCCTTAGCGACGAAAGAATCAGGATATGAGCCCGTGAGCGATGTTCAACGATTGTTTACTCGATAGATGATCGTGCAAAGATAACCCAAGATACTCCGGAGCGATCTTGAAACAGATTAAGTGGCATATCATTAGCCTCGGCAGAAGAAATAGGAGGCCGCGGGGGTAAACCCGCATTACTTTCTCCACATTCCTCGTCCCTTGATGGCTAAAGTGATTGGCCTCTACGCCCTCGTCCCCTGACCGAATTTCCTTTGACAGTGCGGCGGCGTGATGGGATTTGCTTGTAAAGCGACCGTCGCGTCAGGGGGGGACCTATGCAGATTGGAATGTCGCCGGATGTTACAACCGCGCCGCCTCTCCGCAGGGCGCCGCCGCTGGGATTTGCACTGTCCGTCGTCCCGTCGTCGTCCTTTGAACTCCGCTCGGAAGCAAACAAGCGCCGGCGACGAGGCGCAATCATCCAGCCCCAGGATTACGGGAGAGAGTAGGGTGGGCGGGGGAACGGGCAGTCAAGTCGTGACCGTGCCGGAGTGGGATAACATAGGGCCTCGCACGGCGGCACGCGAAAACGTCCCCACATGCACGGTCGAGCATTGGTCTGCAAGCTATGCTGACAATCCTCGCGGATCGGGGAATTTCAACACTCTTCGCGCGGGTCCCCACGTCAAATGCAACGGTCGGAGTACAAACCAAACATACCTATCAGTGGTGGTATACCTACAGGAAGAGCGGAGTTCGCATACCTCCCGATCTATCGATCGTTTTTGGTGACGGATTAATCGCTTAAAACAACAGCTATCATACAAGCGTTGAAGTTAGAAATCAATTTATTAAGGATTGTATTTGGAGAATCCTTCTTTGTGGTAATGAGGCATGGTCGATGACCAAGGACGCAGCTAGGAATTAAGGCTGGGGGGGGTTTAAGTGCAACTAATACCGGGGTGTGTGGGTGTATGGAATACCCGACAGGATAAGCGGTAGGTGCAAGATTAATAGATTGCGGAATTTTAAGATAATTGGTTCGATATGGTGAGTTTTACGGCTTTCTGAGGGATATTTTATTAATCCATACACTATTCTATTAGTGTTATCAATCCAATTAAGTAAAATGGATTAAACTTAATAATTTCTCTGAACTTTGGGTTTATCCCCCAAAACCCCCCCTCGCTGCGCCACTCTATAGAAGAATGATGAAGACCAAATGGATAAATCGTGTGAGTAATGCAGAAGTTCGAAGAAAAATAGGGGAGAAGTATGGTGAAAACCTTGGTTAGAAGATGGGCAATTTAATCCGACATATGGTGAGATACCGCAGGGTCTGATCAAAATTATCGTTGCAGGACAAGTGGAGGGAAGAATAGCAGAGGTAAGCCACGGATAAAATGTGAGGGGCAGATGATGAAGGATTTACAGAGTATTATGTAGGTGTTCAAGTTAAGGCCGATAAGGAGAGCTGAGTGGAGAACTGCGTCAAAGTAATCTAAGGATTGATGAATGTAGATATTTAAGTAGAGAAGAGCCTGTTTAATTTTTTTCCAGTCTCTCAAATATAAAAAATTACTTTTGAGAAAATAATTTAAACGAAAAAAGTAAAATTTTCCAATTCGAGAGACTTGAAAATGTGGACAACAGCCCTTTTATGCCCTGAAAATGTCAAGATGACAGCGTAAGTTTTAAGCGAATACTGGGTAAAAATCACGGGAGTGGTCATTCCCAGGTAAAACCCTCGCGGACAGAGGCGTAGCCACGAATTTCGTGTGGGGGGGAGGGTCGTGGGCAAAATTTTGGAAAAACAGGGTACTGAGTAGAGGGTTTTCACTTTTCAAAGAAATCTTGTGTATATTCATTATTTTTCAATATTTTGTCTTCTTTTATGCTGCAAGCAAAGTAATTGTGTTTTTACATTCACAGGGGGGAAGCCCGGACACCCCAGGCTCCCTCCCTCGATATGCCACAGCTCGATCCCGGTGGCCCAGAGAAAGGAACCTCCTCAAACCCTGAATGCGTATTTACACGAATCTGACTTAGTCAGTGATGGGCTGTATCATCACCAATCCAAACATTTATTTGGGCTGAATCACTGATTTAGACTATAACGGAGAAAAGGATTACCTACATAGGTGGATTAAGGAGGGGCATGGGGGCACGGGCCCTCCCTCCCCCCAGACGCTTGAAAAAGAGACAAGATTTTTAATACGGTTATGATTACTTTCGTTTTATTTTGTGTATTAAAGAGACTCGATCATTTAATTTAATATTAATAGCTTCCATATCAAAATAAAGAGAATATTTTATACAATAATTGTTGCATTATATTTTTCATCTCCAATATGAGAGGACCTATTAGAGAGACCCTTTTGCCTCCCCCCCCCCCAGAAAAAAATCCTGGATTCGCCCCTGATTACATAAATACCCAAAACTGATCTCGTTTACTCAGGGTAGGGCAACGTTTCGCAACCGCTGTTAACTCCACTACAGTGTAACCAAAGTTGAGTTATACCGATTCCTCATTTGAACTTTTAGTAAGCATTCGTCACGTGAAACTGGCGACTTGGTTGGATGTTTCGTGGGTTTGAAAGGGAATAAACTACCCTTAGGAAAGGGTAAATGCACTGATATTAAAACACTTCGAATATGAAGAGGAATATGACAAACTATGCGATTTAAGTAAGAAATAGGTACTGGAGAGTGGATCAAAGAGAGACGGGGATGAAACTCAATACTTAGAAGAAAAAGAACACCAAAAGAAAGGTATTTGATTGAGATACACGGCAGGGCCAAAGACAGTTGTTCAATACAGCCCAATCCAATGAAAACTTAGGCCATCCCTTCAGTGGCGGCTTCATCTACATCTACATAATACCCTGCAAGCCGCCTAAAAGGTGTGTGGCAGGGGAAGCTAGGATACCAGTCATATACACATAAAAAATGAAGTGCTCTAACGAAGTTGGGACTAGCGTTTATTAAAGTCCTTTATGGTTCGGGGAAAAAACAAATTCACATATCTATCCATTCGGCAAAACATCTCTCTTAATTTATCGCTTCTATCCGACCTGGAAATATAGTGTGGCTCTAATACATATTAAGTTCTCTGTGTTGTTCATAAAGATATCGACATTCTAAATTGTTCAAGCAATCTAAGCCTAGCGTGCAGCCTCCGAGTCTTGAGGGGGAAAAGGGAGCCCTCCTCTCTTCCCCCCGTAATTTCTGGAAAACTTGAAGACATGATAATCCTAATGTGGCTCTCCAATTAAAACAATTTCTTTACCAGCTTAACAAAAATCTTTTTACAAATTATTGACGAATTATTAAAAGCCCCTATATAGTCAATGTATATCAGCCCTCACGCCCATTATCGCAGAGAGGTATTGCATAACACCAAGGCGCCTCAGAAAGTAATGAACCGCCCACAAATTCAAGGCCCTACTCCCCTCATACCTTTCTCCTGTCTGATGTGAAAAGAGCCATTTACAATTAATTGCTTTATCCCTCTCACTGTACCCTTGTTTATGCATCCAATGCCCTCGAGCTATCTATGCTCTACAGGTACCTTAAGGTATGTATATGTAGGTAAGTAAAGTTGATTATATTTTACTAGCATTATAGTCTCATCAGAGTTCATTCATTTATAGTACTACAACCCTACGAATGGGATACAACAGCCCTCCATTTATCACCCTCCCAACTCAGCTTCTTTTATACCCTTAGCAGTAGTGCACATGGATTACATATATCTTTGGGAGGAGTAACGATCAATGTAACCAGGGGCTTTACTATGGGGGAGATGAGTGGGATAGGTTCCCACTCCCCCTCCCCAAAGCCTCAGAGAAATTAAAAAAATTATTTGAAACTACTGTCTAGTTTCGACATGTGATAACTGCATCTATTTAAAGTTAAAGACTGTTTATTAATATCATGGCAGTCAGACGATTCATTGAATACCAACTGGTGAGTAAGGTGTCGGGGAGGCTGTGAGTGCCTTGCTATAGTGCAACACTCCCCCCATAGCATATTCCTAATTACACCACTGAAAGTAACAGTAGGTTAATTAATTTAAAATACGGACACTCCATCATATTCGCAGTTCAAATTGATGTTAAAGCAAAAAGTATTATGTAAGAACAAAAGTACCAACCAGTGGTGTAACTGTGGGGTGGGGATGAGGGGATAGATCCCCCCAAAGCCTCGGAGAAATGAAAAAAATATTGCCTAGTTTTGATGTATTATAACTGCTTCTGCTTAAAGTAAAACTTTAAGAGCAAAAATGATGTAAAATGCAATTCCAGGTATGACATTTTTCAAAAATTTTCCCGGAACCCCATTGCCTGGGGGAGGGGGTCCCCACTCCAGGCCCCTTCATCCCCCCCAAAGCATAATCCTAGCTAAGCCACTGGTACCAACAGATACATAGAAATGCTATAACATTTCTTAGGAGTAGGTGATAGATGTCTTAAACACCAAATGTTTTCCTCATTTAACAGGGGGGCCCTCGGCACCTCCCTTGTATGTGCCCCAGACCCTGGCTTCTTGTTCTGCCCATTCTTACCCCTTGTCCCCATCAAGGAAATCCTTCAATTTTCGCTTCCTTAATATATCAGTACCTATAACAATATTCCTCACATATAGAGCAAAAATTCCACAGAAGAAAAATCATTTGCCTTGGCTGGGATTTAAAACCGGATCTTCTAAATTCATGCCACGTGTTCCACCACTTGAACTACCCAGGCATTTTCTTTCTCTGCAGATTTTGTTTGCTTTAGAGGAAAGGATGATTTCTGCTGCCGGATATGTAATGCCACAAGATAGCAAGATTTGGGTTCAAATCCTGGCCAAGGCAAGTGAATTTTCCGGTGGAATTTTCACACTTCATGTGCACTAGCAGAGAAATCACTCTTCAACGTCTGGCTGGTTGAATCTTCCAATCTTGTATTTACCAATATATGTACCTGCCTCGGCCAATGTATTTACTTCCACAAATTTAACATGACCTTTTTTAAGCCCCTATACTATTAATTGCTTTCTTTCCAAAATAAAGGATTTGAATTTCATGACTGCATAGGGGTTAGGGAGAAATAATTTCTCAAAAAATACTTTGAGTTGGCTAGCCCATCAGTTCTTTCAGGAGGGCCTTTCCATAGCCAATAAGTAGTACTCAGATTCAAGTACTTAGTACATATATGGATGTCAGCATTGTAATACTCAAATTTGACACTAGAACCCAGTACTATAGCACTACTATAGTACTCAGGTACCAGGTACTATAGTACTCATTATTAGTACTCCACAGTGAATACTTAAGTGCTTCAGTTCCTCAATGTAGTACTCAGAGAATAAGTATTCAGTACTGTCAAACTAGTTATACCTTCCTCTAATGCTCAAGAAGTACTCTGTTCATCCTAATATGATATTAACCACCCTAAAAAAGCACAAACTGTTTCCCAATACTTCCAGAACCACTTCATTGTTAGGGATGGTTTTCATGGGCCAATTCTAAAACCCATCACCGGTCAAGACAAAAGATAAATTTTACTGACATTGTGTCTATTTCACCAGTTATTAGAAAAAACATTTCTCCAACATCTGCTCTCTCGGAGACACCAATTCCAACGCCAAATCAGACAAAAATGTAGAATGCACAGAAGGCAATACTTTAACACCCTCATTCTAGCATTAGAAAATAGTGGATCAAACCAAACCTCCTCCATGGACGACAGCAAATTTCATCATTTTTCTTCATTTTGCAGTTGTTGCCATTTTGCCAAATGAGAAGTTGGAGAAAAAAAACTAGGTGAGTCAACAGTATTCATGGTAAACTATGTGCTTCAATTAGAAGTTAAGTGTGACCCACCAGTGGGTCCAACTCCCTGACGACACTTCAAAATGGAGTTCTACAATTTCAGTTGAAAAATGGGATTGGTGTCATCTGCGTGCCTCTATCTGACAATGACCTCAGTCTAACACTCAGGTTGCCAAAACCCACAACTTTGCAGTGCCACGTCTCAGCAGTGGGTCTTGAGCACTGCCTCAAAATGAAGGGCCTATTGCATATTCCCTAGCTGCAGTGGGCCCAAACAGTGGTAACCTCAAGTTCCTACACTTCCAGCTTCCATTGGTGGAAGACCCCCAAATGTGGCACCTGATCTAGGCAGTGGCTAGAAGATGCAGTGGCGCAGCGAGGGGGGAGGTTTTGGGGGATAAAACCCCCCCCAGAGCTCAGAGAAATTTTTAAGTTTAATCTATTTTACTTAATTGGATTGATATTACAAATAGAATAGTGTAAGGATTAATAAAATATTCCTCAGAAAGCCGTAAAACTCACCGTTTTGAACCATTAATCTAAAAATTCCACAATTTATTAATCTCGCACCTATCGCTTATCCTGATGGGTATTCCATACCCACATACACCCCGGTATTAGTTGCACCTGAACCCCCCCCCCCCAGCCATAATGCCTAGCTGCGCCCCTGAGATGATTAGCCTACCCGTGACCCAGCCGAGGGTCCCAATGCAGTCTGAACCCATGAAAGGAGATTCAACCATGCAACAAACATGTTTACTATTATGCAGTGGTACTGAGGATATTAAACCAGCTAAAGGAGATGAGGGAAAACAATCACCTAGATCAGGGGTTCCCAAACTGGGGGGTGCGCCCCCCTGGGAGGATGTGGAGAAAGTCCAGGGGGGGCGTGACACCCAAATGATATAAATAAAAAAATTACAAAAATTTTATCAATAAATTTTTGAAGATTTCTCCATTTTTTTCGAAACTTGAAAACATAAAAATAAACAACAGCAATTGATAGTGCAATAGGAGTGTGATACTTACCTCGATAGATCATATTCATTGTAAGATAAAAAGATCTTTTTATTTTCAATACATCTGCTTACAAAAATGAAGCATCTTCACCTTCCTTAAATTGAAAATGTATCTGTGTTACAATGTTAAATTTTGTATCAGTAATTAATTATATTCGTTTTTCATGTAATACTTGTTTTAATTTTCATCATGCCTACAATTATTGAATCTTTCCAGTCTGCGTTACCGCATTCATCAGTGAACAAAAAAATCTACCTACTCACCGAATCAAGTAGGCATATACTTGTACGAGTACAAGTAGGAGTTGGTGATTTATTGTTTCATCCCAAATACACTAATTACAGCTACCTCATACAATTTGAGTCACATCACCATATTTGTACCCACACTTTGAAATGAGGCCCTGCTCCCAGGTGGTGACTCCACCAGCACAGCAAACAATTTCACCTCGTTAGTTCCACCGCCACTTTCAAATAATCTCGTACACTAAAATAACTAGAATATGTATTCTTATTCCACGGATTCTCAAAATGCGTTCGGCAAAGTTGACTGGGTAAAGCTATGGGGCATTATCATGAAAACAATGTAGATTGGAGGAACAGGTAAATCAATTTCGGTCTGAATAAGGCTCAGATTGCACAAGTAAGGGTAGCCGAAAGAAAATCAATTCAGGGAAGTATAGGCCACTCTTGCTACTTAACATTCAAGCAGAGGAGATGGAAAAGGATGGGTGGAAAAGAATAAAGGTTGGAGTTGAAGTATTTATTTAGATTGAGGGAGATTAATGCTTACATCTGTGAAGTTCACAGATAATAACGTTTTGATTAACCAGACAGCAAGAGGCTTGCAGGCAAAATTGGATACACGAAGTAAAAAATGCAAGATAAACAGCGTGAAAACATATCAAAATAAAACAAGAGCATTTGATGTTAACTTGTAACACTTCAAAAGCAAGGAATTCGAATCTAAACATAAAAATAGGTGGGCACATACATATTTAGGCAGAACATTAGTAGAAACAGGACAAATCACAGAGGGCATCAGGTAGAAAATTGCACTGGCAAAGGAAGCATTTATGAATGGGGAATTTCCGGGATCCTTCAGTACTGAGGAGGCATTATGGTCACCATGGGCCATGGTGACCAAATAGGTAGAGGGCTTAGCATTTGATGCAAGTGTTCCAGGTTCAAATCCTGGGTGAAGGCTTCAGATAACCCAAAACTAAAATCATTCAAGCACCAGGTGGCACAGGAAAAGATTCATGATTCCTCCTTTCCCGGATATTTTCTAGTATTTTCTAAATACTACTAGTCATTAAGTCACAACATACCTAAATTACAATAACCGTCAATATCTGTCCCTGGGTAGCCTTTGCAGGCCTTCAGCTGCTTCCTTAATGTTTTCTTATTTATTTATTATCATTGCCCCGAAAACAGCTCATTTAAGTCCTTTTACATCAGAGGAAATAACATGAAACAACGACTAGCACACACATCCATTCCCTGGGTAGGGGCTACCTACCCAGGCGGGACTCAAACCCGCAACCTTCGGTTTGGCAGGCGAGGACTTAACCCCTTCGCCACCGAGGCCGGCCGGTTTTTCAAGTCATGAGAAGTATAAATGTGGGAAGCATCCAATCACCAAGTCATGCCATCTTCAGAAGTTTCTTTTCAACCCAAGTGAATTATCTTACCCAAGGATAGGCCAATATCACCTCAGAGTGCCATTCCATTTTGTCCACGAATGCTTATTAGAAGAGTATGCTTGTTCATCTTGAATACATTACTGCTATACCAACAAGTTTACCAACCATCTACCACCAGAATGATGCACTTTGGGGTTTTATGCATGGCCACAAGGGAGAGCACACAAGAGTTGTACAATAAAGCAATCATGCATAATATTAAAGAAAGCCCAGTGGAATGCTGAAGATTGTAAAATTTTCAACCAAAATCCCAGGCAAGTAATGATAATTTTTTTAATGAGCTTAAGAAGAATACCCAAATGCGAGGGTTCAAATGGAGAATTTTTTCTCAGTGGGACTTTCTTACTTTAAAGGTGACTTTAAGAGGGTTTACTGACAGCCAGGCCAACAATGTTTCCAAGTTTTTCATAGGTATACGATCTGGATTGAAAGATGGTAAGGAATAGTTCTTAGTAACCAAGAATGAAGATTCAATCATGGATACATATAAATAATGTACAACCATAGAGTAAGTATATACTCTATGTTGTACCATAGAGTAAGTAAGTACTTACTCTATGGTACAACTAACTCAGGTAGAATAAAAAGCAGTATGTACTTCAAATTAAGGTCATTCATAAGTAAATTACAATTGATTGTATTTAGCTAGGGAAATAAGTGAAATTTTTATCAATTAAGTTCAACATTATCTATAAAGGGCTCAATGATAAATGCAATGATTGTGAAACAAGAAATATTTAAGGTACAATCACATGAATGATATTAAATTTTAATCAAAGACGTTTTGAACAAAAATAATAATGAGTCTTTCTACTATTTCATGGAGAATACCCAAATTCAGAGCTTCAAAAATAGGGAAGGCTAGATATTGGATTACATGTATGTATGAATGTATTTCTTTGGGTCATAAATGGTTAATGTAAAGAAAATAGAAAACAAAATTACACTTAGTACCAAAAGAACATTACATTATGTTAGTAAGTAAGTTCAAACAAATGAATGATAACCACAACCAAAAAGTACAGTCCTCTAAAGATATAATTAATCAGTTAAAACAAAGAGCTACTTAAAAACACCATTTATTCATACATGATAATGAGTTATAATAATTTATTTGGCAAACAGTTACATTGCCATAAATATAAATATATACACATTTATCACCACATAAATCTCTGAGCTTCACTGGAGTCATCCCAGTAAAATGTTCGAGTGAGGAATAAGTGAATAGTAAATGCATTACAACACAAGAATATAATGAACTCGAGCACTAGCTGCCATCGAGCTTCCACTTTCATATTCAGCCTGACAAGCAAGAATGGTAAAATGAAATATCGAAACTCTAAAAGCTTTTGGAAAACTAAACTCAGAATAAAACAAGTATAGAATGCAATTTGGAAGCTATGCTTCTGGTGCTGCAGAAAACTATAAAGGCAGAAAAATCCAAATATGTGCAAAGGAACCAAAACATACGGTATGGTCCAATGTTTGTTATAATATCTCCACAAGTAAAAAGTGTAATGGCGGTTGTCAGCCAACAAATAAGGATGGACATGGGTGTTAAAAGCAACAATACCCATGAAAATCATAGCAAAGCTAAAAATTAGGAATGGATTCCGAAGAGTGAATTTTAAAAACTTCTTCACTAAGAGAACAGCGTATGGAAAACAAAAGAATAACATACACATTGAAAAATAAAATAGCTGCGGTAAGTTAACAACAGCTTGATGTGCAGAGCGATCACCCACTACAATCCCCTTGTTCACCCACAGAAATGCCAAAAATGCCATGCCAGTCAGGATATAACCAGCCTCTTTCCAAATTAGGTCTTTCACCAAAGCTGTGCGCTTTTTGGGTTCTCTCAGAAGACTAGAGAAGAAAAACTGCAAAGAAAAGAGTGATAACAAGCTAAGACCAAAAGTGACTGCTTGGCACCTCCACGAGACAGGTTCAATGACATTAAAAAAAAACACAGCCGAGTTCTAATTCGACTCTAATCATCACATTTTTGCCCACACCGGGAAAATAAAGAGAGGATGCATTAGAAGGATGCACATGCAAACCAAAGGCAATTAGATTGAAAGATTAGGTACAAGGAAATGAACAGAAGATAAGATAATCCTTGCTATCAAAGGTGGCTTAAAGAGAAGAAAAATTGAAACCATGCCACTGTGATTAAATGTTGACAATGGAAGGGCATGGGCTGCTAAAGCATATGTAATCCTGTTGGATGTGTGATACAGAGAAAGAGTGCAGAGGTTCACTGTGCAAGAGAAGTGCTGTCAATAGCACATCACCAATCAAGAGGTAGCCATGGTAACTGACAATGTATCTTGGCCTAACATGCTTATCTTCCCTATTTCCCTTCTTTAGCTACCCTCGTAAGTTAAATGGCACAGCTGGACCCTTCACCTATTCAAACGCTGATTGAGATATATCAGCATCCCACAGGAGCATTGTCCAACCAGTTCCTGAATAATTAGCATTTTATGTTGAGAAATAAAATTTCCTAAATATTCCAAACCAAAAATTGACATCATCATGCATTCTCTCCCATTCTACATAAAGTGGTACTTTGCCTGGCAAGCCACCACTTCCAATCCATTGTGCAACCTAAAGCAGACAGTTACCTACTAAAGCCATGTAATAAATGAAAAGCTATAATGGAAGCAAAGAAAAAGGACGGGTACAGCAATCAACAATAATTAAGCAAGACAACTAAACAAGTACTGCCTAAACAATTACCTCTCCACCTATGATTTTTTGGAACTGGTCACACATTTGTTTTGATTCGGAAAGTTGTGGTATGTATAAGCTCTTTCAGAAACATGTTACTAAGCCAGCAGTTATTTCATTAACTCCAGAAATAATCATGCAAGAGTCAAACTTATGAATAGTGATGGGTCAGTTCTGTTCTTTGGTTCTCAGTTCGACTCATTTTTGAGCTTAGAACTAGAATTGGAACTGAAGCCAAAAAGAATCTGCACTGAAATACCTAGCACTAAACCTTATCAAAAAAATTTTTTGCCTAATTTTCATAATATTGATACTAAAAATAGAGAGTTATCTTATAGATTAAATCAGTTACAAGATAACAACCTGTTACATTAAGTGGTTAAAAAATATCAAAATGAAAATTAAGCAATGAAAATGATACACTTGATAAAGAAATAAAGCCAAGACCTGGGACCTTGGTTCTTCTAAGAACAAATACCAGATTCCTAATTCTACATAAAAATGAACTGACACATCTTTCTTTATAATACAGTTAACCCTTGGACTACAGGAACATTTTTTTGCTTTGCACAGTGACAGTGGGAAAAAACATTTGACCAGTGCTCAATTACCTGCAGCAGTTTCGCAAAATTTTCATTGCTACCCCAATATATTTTGCACTTGGGCACTTTCCCTCACGATTGGATCGCTAAGGGGTTTGACTCTCCCATGCTCCCAGCTCTCACGGCAGGGCGTGCCTCCAGGGATTTCCTATCGTACTGCCCACTTTGTATTTTTCCTTCCTGCTCCACGCTGTGCTTTCATGGTAAAAATATTTTGAATGAATTCTTGAATTTCTAGGAAATGTATTATATCTGGCCCATGTCCATCCTTAACAATGGCATAGAAAGCATTTGTCTTCCTTTCTTATGTTTTCAAATATGAGTCTTCCATCATGGTACTGGGTTTTATCATCTTGTCCCCTTACCTCAGTAAATATTCTTTTCCAAATGCTCCACAAAGATCGAACGCTAGGTATTTCATTGAAAAAAATTCCCAAGGGGGCAATGAAAACCTCTAGAAAGAGTGTTTTGTATGCAATTATGTAAACAGAAAAATGTGAGAGAGAAAAAATTTTGGTGGAGAAAATGTCAACAGGCTGTTTGCAAAGAATGTTTTAAGTATATCACTGCTCCTTAGAATTCTAATAGTGAATAAAATAAAATATTCAATCGAATGCCCAGAATCAATTTTATTCACCATACTTTTGCTTACCTATCTATTGAAATGGGTGCAACATTTAATTTTGAGTTATTAAGTTTTGACACTGCTAACTTGTCATTGGCTAAAGAGGATTTATCCTTATTTTTATAAAAATCAAGGTATTCATATGCAGTTTGATATCAAGTTGATCAGGAAAGTGACCTTTTTTAATTATAGCAAAGACTTTGATTTAAATTTGAAACTAAAAGAGATTACTTTTAATTTGTTAACTCTAACTACGTGTCATTGTCAAGTGCCCTAAAGCACATGCCTCCCTTGATGGGAGAGGAAGAAGGGTCGCCCAGGATTATACGGATTCACTACCTGAAAGATACTCAGCCAGGCTTGAGGAGCAAAATATTTCTTGCTTCTCTTCCACATAGTCCGATAGCTAAAATCATGAACTCCCACAACCCAAGGGTTATATGAGTGGTACATTTTTAATGTGTGTTACTTGCAGAATGCCATGAAACCAACTTAGCCATGTTCGCAGATCTTTGAGACAGGAAATGTGCATTACAATACAAAAAGAGCTTTGACAGGAAGAGAATATGAGGTTCTAAAGCTCGCCATGCACTTCACACACCCAAGCATTTCCAATGAGATTAAAGAGGAACTAGTTTACAAAGAAAACCTGATCACTACTTGATAGCTACTCACAGAACATTTCAAGCAAAGAATCCAACCTATAAAGTCAAAGGTTAAAGAAAAGATCCCTCAGTATTTGGTGAACTGCAACGTGATACACCTTAATCTTTAGCCATACATATGACACGACTTTCCATGCATACATACAAATATTTTCTGATACCCTTTGTAATAATAGTGGATTTGATTGTGCTGCTTTTAAAATTAATACATGCAAAATTGAGTGATTCATAGCCTTTAAAGTTTAAACCAACGCAAAGGAAGAATATTTACCCTCAAGTTTTCAAGAAAATTACGGCTGTCTCTCTGTTTTTTAAGCTTCAGAAGATGGGTTTCCAGAGTCTCAAGTCCAACTTCAAGAGCACAAAATGCCACCCAAATAATATTTGTTTGCCGGCACATGACTGACAATATTCCTAGAAACAAAAAACATAATACGTAGATAGATAAATTGTGGACAAGATGTGTCAAAAATAAGGGCTTAAGATGGGAGGATAGAAACTGAGCAACCAGAGGTTCAGAGTAGATGGAAGGAGTATGTGTGGGAGCTGTATAACAGCAGGAACAGGCTGGAAAGATTGAGCATAGAGGAAGAGAGTGCAGAGGAGGAGGATAATCTTGGGCCATGGATATTAAATACAGAAATCAAAAGTCTCTTACAATATGAAGAGGGAAGTGGTGTGGTTGTGCAATATTCCGTGTAAGCTTCTGAGGAATCTACGGAAGGATGGTAAGAGAAGGATTTCGAACTAGTATGCAGGATGTATGAGATGTCTTGGCCGGAGGAATCAGTGAAAACAGTTCTCATTCCACTACCAAAAAAGAATAAAGCTGTAGAATGTGGAGATTATGGGACCATTACCCTAGGAATGATGAAATCTAAAGCAGAATAATGTAGGTGCTATAAGATTAGCCAATTTGAGAATTGAGTGGAGAGCAGCATCAAACCATTATGAAGATTGATGATGATGTATCATTTTAACTTTTAATATAATATTAAACTACATAGATAGTAATCAGGGAAAATTATTACCCAAAAATACTCACCAATGAAGGCAGACCAATTGAACTTCCTTGCAAGATAGAGTCTATACATTATCATAACCATTAGTGTTGAAATTTGGTCTGTATAATATAAAAATGTAAAAAAATACAATACAGGAAATAATGCCAAGTTCAAAGGCGCCCATAATACTTGGAATGTAAATTTCCCCTGTAAAGAAAAAAAGAAGCAATGGTTAGAAAATACATGCATCTTCTTGGGCAGGAGCTGTATGCAAATGTTTTATAAAAAGCGACTAAGAAATCACTAACTTCCGAGCCAACGGCTTTATGTCTTATCCCGATGAAGAGGATCAAGTTGGCTATGCTACATAATAAATTTATGCCTCTTAACCTGTACACAGTACATAAATAACGATTTATAACCCAGCCATAAGGTTTCAGAAGTCCCGCAGAGAAAATATAAAGTCCTGGTAATGTAGTAATTTTCGGATCCCACTGTAAATATTAAAAAAGTATATATTAACACAAAAACACTGCGCACGGCAGCACAAAATATCACTATCGTATCACTTTCTACAGATGCCTTGACAAAATAAAGGGGTTAACGGATTATAATTAAAGCAATGCATAAACAAAATTTCCTTCCAGGCTCTTCACGCCAGACTCACACACAAGGTAGCACAAAATTAAGCGACTACAATTAAGAGCTAACGTCTCATTTTATTTATTACGCACAACCCTGAGGTCTTTGAGAAAGTTGATTCTCAATAACATGCAGAAACCGTTTACGAGACAGACGAGCAATTACGCCTACAGTAGGCTTAATATAACTTAGTTTATGCTCACACATATAATCCTAACGACATAAAAGTGTTAGGCCATCTAAATAGTGTACAGAGGCGGGAAGAAAAACGCTTAAAAGGAATGAAGTTGAAAAATACCTCGTCAAACGATCCGTTGCAATACCTAATGGCTTGCGGAATGTGGAAGACCTCGTCCAAGTAAGGAGTCTCTTGGACATTATATATTACATTAAACACTATAAATGTGCATACTGAAAATAAAACTACCAATCCCACAGCATGATTGACTGACTTGATGTCAAAATTCAATTTCTCATCACTTCCTTCCTTTTCAAACATTTTCACCCGGTCTAAACTCGACTAAATCATCGCTCAATTGTTATTTGCATTCGTGTTATTTTTTTTTCGTTCTCATCATCAGCGCGATTTTAAAACAGGAAATAGATTTTTACATTTTAATTATTAATTCTAAGTCTCTCATCAGTTTAAATTTAATCATTGTCCACTGAATATTCCATAAATAATCGTCAACATGAAACAATAGAACTCAATTTTTTTATGGCGCGCCTTTTAAATTCTTGTTGATTCAATATCCCCATACCATCACCTATAGGGCGATTTTTTTGAGAATGACTATAAGTTTAATTAAGATCATTATCTCTACTATAAATCCCCCATTCTCTCAAGATAAATAAAGATGAGAAATATGTCTTTCATTTCAGAGAATTAGTTTCTCCAATTTTGCAAAGTCGTACCACTCGTACTTTGATAAAAACATCTATCCACAATATCCACTTCAAGATCTGCTTCGTTACTCCATGGAGTTATCTTTTAGGAGCAGGAGCAAGGTTTCATACAAATGTGACATTCCTCCACTTTTGGACCAAAAGTGAAGCAATGACACTTTCCTTCAATGTCACAGAAGTTTTATATTCATTCCTCATCACATGAGTACTACCCATCATGGTCAATGTCCATGATCAACATTTATATGATAGGAAAATCTTTCTTAAAAAAATATTTTTTACAATCTATATGTGTACGTTCTAATGAACAATAATCACTTTTAATTTGATCAATCATTCACACCTTTAAATCAAAATTTAACCATTTCCATCCGGAAACAAGAGAAAAATACCACTATAACAACTGTGTCTTGTAACTCAAGAACCTCCTCAGCCCAAAGCTAATGGTTAGGACTGTACGGTGGAATTATTAATGACACCAAGAACATTATTGCTTGCCGGACTACTATAATGCTCTAAAATGGCAAGCATTTTATCATGCTGCTTATGAATGCATTTTGTCCAAAGGAGTACATACAATGTGTTGTGATATTTATTGGCAGCCTCAATCCATTTAGTGAGGCGGGGCGATACATTGGCTTTTGCTGCTCGGGAAAAAAGTGCAACGAGCAAATATATTTCTTTAAAAAAATTTGTCCAACTTCATGACACTGGAATAAAAACATTTATAGGAGGTATAATTAAAAATATTTCACTATCAGTTTAACCACACCAATAAAAAAGTTGAATATAGATACAGAAAAATATTGCTTGATATTGTTTTTTCCTTTGCTGCTATATTTAAAAAAATCTTCTGTATTTCTGGACAGTGCCCCAAGAAGAGGGATACCACCAAGAGGGCCAATCAATTATTATTATTATAGTATCAACCTATTAAGGTAGGTTTACATGGAGTACTAAAGAAGTAATCTGGGACCCTTCCTTTCCTTCCAGCACTGCCTTCCTCAATTCACTGTAAGGCCTATTGCTTGCTACTCACTTTCAATCTATCTAAAAATCCTATTCTCTTCCTTCCCCTCCCTTGTTTACCTAAAACCACATCAGCCGAGGAGCGAGACTAGGTTGTCTTTTATCGCCGCTGCTTTTTAACGTATACGCTTAGAGAGATGGTAACGGTAAGGTAAGAGGCGTGGGACGAGTTGGAAGATGGAGTGAAAGTGGGAGGAATGATATTTAAATCGGTAAGGTTCGCGAATGATCAGGCACTTATCAGCCAGTCAGCAAGGGGGCTGTGTTCTAGTGGATGCGTTAGACGAGCAGTGCGAGTAGTATGGGATGAGGATTAATCACAAGAAGACCAAAGTAATGCGGTTTTGTAAAGCATCCCGAGCGAGGAATGTGAGACTCAAGATAAAAGCAGGTGGGGAAAAGCTTGAGCAGGAAGAGCAATTCAATTATTTAGGCAGCACATTAGAGGGAAACGGATACAGTAGTACATCAGGAAGTGGATTGCATTATCTAAGGAGGAGTTCATGAGCAGGAAGGAGCTGGTTCTGCAACGTTAGGCAATGCGGACGGACCTGCAAGGGGGGAGCGTGCAACCCCTGTACCGCCGCTGACCATATCCCCATATTATGTATCCGCCACTGACCATAGTTCCCCATTATATTCACCCCTGACCTTAATATGAAACTAGTGTAACAATTACTTTCTCAGGAGAACTTTGATATTAACAAGTATTAGATCTTAGAAGTATTGATAATAGCAAGCAAGACAGATCATGGTATGGAAGATTTTATCGATAACTAGCAGTCCACCAGGTGTTGTTTGGAAAGGTTATTACCCAGAAAAGTTGAAAACTTGGATTTCATGATCATATAGGATAAGTATTCTCTTCGAGCTTGTCAAGAGGTGGACCTAACCAGCAGGATATCCAACTGCAGATGTGGTATGATGTGATGTAGCAAACGGTAAAGAGAAAATGACCAGAAGGACAAGCAGAACACAACAAAAAGTAGCACTATGGGGTTCGATAGCATGAGATACACCTACTTACTAACTTCGACCAAAATTTGTGCAGCCGTATCAAAATGCATAGTCCATCATCAAACAAACATCCTCTTTTACATACACAGATTAAAATATACCAAATACCAACTGTACAACATTTTATTTATTATCACAAGAGTGGGCTTTAAATGTTCAAATGCAAAATTTAAATTCATCACAGGTTAAAAAGTTTCACCATATTGTTTTCACACTACATAAAACGGAATATCAAAGCTACAAAATAACAAACATTGGAAACTGACAAAAATTTAAAAAATATTTGTCCTTGAGGAATTCATTAGTAGCCACATTGTGAATTCATTAGCCTCCCTTTAAAATACACATAATAAAAATAATGTATTTACAGTCAAGGGCGACTGATTTTGTCATTGAAGACAACAAGTCTCTTTTCATTATTGCCCAACAAAGGAGAGTTAATGTCCTGAATTCATTGAACTTTCAATATCAAAACTCAACCTCGCAAAGCTAGCTGACTGCTTTGACAAAGCCGCAGTCAACTTTTCCAGTGATTCCTTCATATCCCATAAATTATCTTTATTTGGTGACTTTTCACTGGCACTATCAAGACAGGAATGATGGCTGGCAAATTCTTGAGTCGTCTGCTTCTGGATTTCCTCTGAAATGAAAGTTAAGCAAGGCATGATTTTCAGCAACTTTATGATGAATCCTTTTGAGAACTGTGGATAAAATCTTAGAAACACAAATCAGAAAGGAGCATACTTATGAAAGCCCAAGAACATTTTGCAGACAAATTTTTAGATTCGTCAAAGAAGATTAGCATTCATGATCAAATGGATGACGCTACATGGGAGGAGATACTTCGAAAAAGATCAAGAATTATGAGAGACATTTTAGTAATTTACTCTGCTTAGATATTTGGTTTTCCTCTTTCAATAAATCTAAGCATGTATGAAAAGAAATCACCCTCACTTCATGGACTACCCAGCAGAAAAGGAAAGATGATTAGAAATACTAAAAGTAAAACTGATAGATAGACCAAAGAAACATAATCAACGAAAAATGTTGGGCACAGAATTTTAAACTAATCAGTCTTTCTTGATAACAACAATGTAATGTACTTGCGAACCTCAGTCCTGGTCGCAGCAGTATTAAAATGAACTTTATTACAAAGTTCCACGGGTAAACAATGGAAATTAGGCAACGGTATGTACACTACATCATAATCAATGCATTACACTTAATTTTTCCTCATGCATTGTGCCCAAGAGCATCAATTATGGTCCTTTCTTCAATACCCACGCAAAATCATACAATAAGCTTCATTCCAATGAAATCATGGTGACCCACTCATTGCTGATCGTAAATTGGCCGTATGATAAGTCCTCTTCCAACAAACATTTGACTTTCAGAGATATGAACATTTGAAAAATTCAAGCGTGCCTGAAATTTAAAATTTGGCACCTGTGGAGTTGAATGCATTGCGTTTGGTGTAGCCAAATTAGCACTTAGGGCATGGTCTGAACAAAGTATCAATTAATCCATTGTGAAGTCACGAATCCAACGATTTGATCGATGGGTTTTTCTTTTTTATAGGAAAATCCTCCAAAATCGTTGGCACATTAATGGCTGAGCCAGGTTTTGCTATTTAGTGGGCCCTGGTCACTTCTATAACAGTGAGGGTATTCCCCAGTCCCTCCCTTCCTTCCATATCCCAGAGGCATCGTCCGGCTCCTATCGCGGCGGCAATTCTTTCCTTTTTCCTTCCTTTCCAAACCCCTCCCTGGGAGCACAGGCACATCAGCTAAGTTGATGGGTCCCGTCCCCGGTGTGTTGTAACCCTCAGAGGACCACCCTTGGGTCCTGATCTCTGTGAAGTCAGGAACTGTTCAGCGTTTTGCCCATTCCTCCTTCCCACAGACAGCAAATTTTTATCAGCTGAAGCTGCATCACACGTCAGCTAGACCAGTTCGTCACAATCGTGAGTTAATGCAACATTGTAACGCAGTGTTGCATTACGCAGGATAACAATACTTTTTGACGTCTTCCATAGGTTTTTCAACTTACAAATAAAGTCTTGGAATGCATCTTGTTCGTATATCGAGGATTTACTACATTTTTTCATAATTTAATCTCGTATATCATACGCATGACTCGAAGCTATTCTGCAGTGCCAATGTAAGTAGAGGAGATTGAAGGGACAAGGGGTTTTGGCAAGGTATGTTTTTGCGATGATTCCTAAAAGAAACGCTCTCACAAAGTTCGTTATTATGAACCTCCAGTTTTTCGGTCCTGCGAACTTTGTTATAACAAGAGTCTAATATACATCCTGTGTGAGTTAAATCCTTGGTGAAAGATGCACTATCAGTGACAGTGCCGCATCTAGGTTGTCACGGGGCCCCCATTCACATGCTTTGATTAGTCAATTTGAGTCTATTATGTTGCAGGTACATTGAAACGGACAACATTTTTGCTAAACAGACTTTAACTCAGCAAAATATAAAAGAAATTATGCACCATAAAATGATGCATTTATAGATTTACATACCCCTAACACGTAAAAGCCCATGGAGTCAGCAATTGACCAAGAAGTCTCAAATTTTCGGGCCTTACTTCGAGTTAGGTCTACAAATTTCTTTCAATGGGCCAGGTTTCCTGGAAAAAATTAATTTACCTGTTCCTATCAACGGTAGAGCTCTTGGCTACAAATCAAAACATTCTGGGCTCAAATCTCAAGTGAAACCAACAACTATGTACCCACAAAAACAACCCTTGTAACACTAGATGGTTCAGGTGAAGGATCTAGCTCCTAAAACTTAGGGTGTTAATCCCAAATCTATGGCTTGGTGTGAGGTGAGGTCTACCCTCACATATTCAATCCAACCTTTTGGTTAACACATATGCGAGTGCCCTGGATATGTATAAAGGCCGTCTTACATGGGACATGGAATTGCACAGGTTAGAACTGCATTAATTTCTAAAATGGCGTGGAATTGTGCGAATACATGAACGAAATTAGAACAGGGGCTATTGTGCAATCTCACGTCAATGCATTCTCGCATGTGTTCTAGCAATTCACCACTTTACACGATGCAATTTTGAGTGCGCCTTCGTACACACGTCAGATTGTGCAAGTACATGCCCCGTGTAAAACGGCCTTAAAACAATCGAGATACATACCAAACAACTCAGGAATAAATGATGACTGCATCCACCAAGAGCCGTCTTGTGCTTCCAGGATTTCCTTCAATTCTCTGCTAATTATGAGTTTGCGCAATGTCTCAGGCTTTGTGGGGTCACTGAAGTTCATACATTCAAGCTGAATGCTGGCCAAAACCTGGAAATAAACATCACGTGTGGTACCTTAGAAAGCTTCAACATTAATAAGAAAAAAACAAATGTGATAACATCCCAGTTCTAGAATCACAGAATTTAATCTTAATGTTTTGATGGGGAATGCTCAAAGAAATTTGAAAGGTAGAAAGTAAAAATTACAATTAATATTGAAAAATATTGAGAAATAAGAACAAAAAATAGTGAGAAAAAGTCTTAAAAATTTAGTTTTCAGGTAAGTACTGCCAAAAACCATTTGAACACGGATTAGTTACGAAATACACATTAAATGGACAATGGATCACTCCCAAGTGAGCAGATTCATTACACAATCAATAATTGGAAAGAAGGAAGGAAGTCCATTAATTTATCACAAGGACAACCTATAATAAGGTATGTACTCATTCATATTTTTAGCACACTGCAAGTTGATTTTCTGAATGCAATACTGAAAGCAATAAATTTCATTCATAGCAAACTTTTATAACGAAATGGAATGTTTAACACCTCAAACACCTCATTTCATGAGAAATTTCAGTTAAAAAAATGGAATATAATACTCATCATTAATTTTAATGCAATGCATATTAACGAGCATAAATGTGGAGACACAGATAGAACAGTGCTGATCAAAGGGTCTTAGGTTCTAACTGGATTGAGGCCATTGAACACCTCCAACAAAAACCTAGAGTGAGGTGGCCCAACAAAAAGTACTGGCCTCTCAGAGCAACTGAACAAGAAAGTATTTTTTTAAAGGCTCTGATGCCTTTGTGCTAGCTTGTACTTTGTTCAGTTTTGTGGTTGGTGGTCCTTTATTGTTAAATTCGTTGTTCTACTCCTTTTTATAATATAAATTTACTTTACTTGTACATTAACCCTATCCCAAATAATGACAAAAATATGCAGCAGGACATTTCTTGACCCGGGAGACGAAAGCAGCAAATTTTCGCCTGAGATTTTTCTACACAAGCGTTCGAATGCCAAAAATATGTTTCCTTGCTCTTCCCCTTTTATGGCGGTCACGGGTTCGCGAAGTCTTAGTTTCAGGACCCAACAAAGCGGGACTTAGGCCGTACCCTCGCAATCCGGGAGCAGGTACCCAGACCCCTCGTCTTACCCCTCTTTGTGGTAAGGGACCGCAGTCATTCAATTGTTCATTCAGTCAGTTTAAGAAATAAATATTTATTCCTTTCTCAAAAAAAATGAAGTAAGAATTGAATTCTATGTCTTTTGAGCAGCATTTACAATTTCTAAACAAAATTGTATGATAAATTTTAAGTATACCGGGACTAGCCACGGTGATAACTTTTACGGGAGTCACCCGCAATGCACAATTGTGCGAAAAATACACAGAGAAAAAATCATTCGCCTTGACCGGGATTCGAACCCGGATCCCTCGATTTCCGGCCGAGTGCTTTAGCCAGTTAAGCTACCGAGGCGTCATTCATCCCTGTGGAAATTTGTGGACTATACGGGACAAGGTGGTATGGACTGCTGAGCATAGGTATTATGCGACGAGCAGTCCAAATCGTGCGCACGGCGCCACAGCCGGAGAGTAAAGTCCGAACTTTGAACACATATAGGTGTTCTCTCTTTGACGAATTTTAAGTATACCGGGACTAGCCACGGTGATAACTTTTACAGGAGTCACCCGCAATGCACAATTGTGCGGTAGCTTAACTGGCTAAAGCACTCGGCCGGAAATCGAGGGATCCGGGTTCGAATCCCGGTCAAGGCGAATGATTTTTTCTCTGTGGATTTTTCGCACAATTGTGCATTGTGGGTGACTCCCGTAAAAGTTATCACCGTGGCTAGTCCCGGTATACTTAAAATTCGTCAAAGAGAGAACACCTATATGTGTTCAAAGTTCGGACTTTACTCTCCGGCTGTGGCGCCATGCGCACGATTTGGACTGCTCGTCGCATAATATGCTCAGCAGTCCATACCACCTTGTCCGGTATAGTCCACAAATTTCCACAGGGATGAATGACGCCTCTGTAGCTTAACTGGCTAAAGCACTCGGCCGGAAATCGAGGGATCCGGGTTCGAATCCCGGTCAAGGCGAATGATTTTTTCTCTGTGGATTTTTCGCACAATTGTGCATTGCGGGTGACTCCCGTAAAAGTTATCACCGTGGCTAGTCCCGGTATACTTAAAATTCGTCAAAGAGAGAACACCTATATGTGTTCAAAGTTCGGACTTTACTCTCCGGCTGTGGCGCCGTGCGCACGATTTGGACTGCTCGTCGCATAATATGCTCAGCAGTCCATACCACCTTGTCCGGTATAGTCCACAAATTTCCACAGGGATGAATGACGCCTCTGTAGCTTAACTGGCTAAAGCACTCGGCCGGAAATCGAGGGATCCGGGTTCGAATCCCGGTCAAGGCGAATGATTTTTTCTCTGTGGATTTTTCGCACAATTGTGCATTGCGGGTGACTCCCGTAAAAGTTATCACCGTGGCTAGTCCCGGTATACTTAAAATTCGTCAAAGAGAGAACACCTATATGTGTTCAAAGTTCGGACTTTACTCTCCGGCTGTGGCGCCGTGCGCACGATTTGGACTGCTCGTCGCATAATATGCTCAGCAGTCCATACCACCTTGTCCGGTATAGTCCACAAATTTCCACAGGGATGAATGACGCCTCGGTAGCTTAACTGGCTAAAGCACTCGGCCGGAAATCGAGGGATCCGGGTTCGAATCCCGGTCAAGGCGAATGATTTTTTCTCTGTGGATTTTTCGCACAATTGTATGATAAATATTAATTCATATCTCCATTTCAGTATAAATATCAACATGGAAATTGTTGCTGCATTAAATGCACTAATATTGACGGTAGAGCTTCGTTCAAAATATGAAAATTCTCAGAATAAAACAAGGAATTCAATTTGAATTCTGCAATTTACATTCAAGCAACAATTATCCATATAGCTAATTCATATAAACAAAGCATTATTGACTGCGAACCAATGCCACTGGTAGGGTTACAAACCCCGAAAGGAGGGAGCCCAATTACCCTTGGAATCTGAGATAATGCGGAGTCCTAGCTAGGAAGGGTCGAAAAAGGTTGTTGCTGAAGGTGCATGATTATCAGTAAGACCCTTCTTAACGAATGTCCTGTAATAATGCTCCGTACGGAGGGGAAGGAAGAGTCTCTTGGGGCTCAGTACAGCAGTAATGCTAAGGCGAGAACTCCACCATCTCGAAAGGGTTAATTGAGAACAAGAGCCAATAATAATCTTCATAATTGTAAACTTGAAACCCCTGAATTTCTAAGGTTAAATAGAAAAAGGGTTCACTTCAGACAGTTTGAAGAACCCACTTAGGCAGGAGTGTGCACTCGACTAAACATTTAAAAACCTTTTCACAGTTTGCTTCCAATAGCATTTTTCTTAGGTATACGTTAAAGAAGAAGGATTTCATTGCCTATAAGAAACTACAGCCAATGAAACTCAGCCCACAAGGTATGAAATATTGTGAGATGAGGTAACATAGTAACATGAACTTGGTATGTGCTGTCCTTCTTCTTAAGAAGTAGTATCATTGAGTAAGTATGTATATGCTTGCCAGTATCTATGCAGGTATGAAGCCATAAATTTGAATCAAGAATGCTAAAAGGTACGCAGGTTGCCCACACTGACATTCTGATTTCAATTTCTCCCTCTTTTGATACATATTATAAATTAAATTTACTCGTACATAACTTGAGAACAACAACCAATATTAATCTTCATATTTGTAAACTCAAAACACTTTACCTACCCTGATCTTTTTCCTACACTTATACATATTTTGATTTCAATATGTACCAATCAGAAAAACCATGCACTTCATTAAATCATCCATATATGTATTTCATTTGCTGAGTCCTGAACGTTAAATTCATTGTTCGTTATTGGCAGAAACGTAGCTATGTAAAAAATATGGAGTTTCACAGGAAAAATAGCTGGGCTAGTGGTCTCCTGGGAAACTTTAATACAGGCAATCACCACCAGGGAAAAAATGTAGGGGGCTGCTGAAGCCCCCACCTAGACTGCATGCCTGCACCTACATAAAATGGCTACAAAAAAAAGGAACTCAAATGCAAACAATCATTTTCTGCTGGACAATCAATGATAATTAAACACAAATAGAAATGATTAAATTGGAAAACTAAACTAACAATAACATCATTTCAGAAAGCAAGGTCAGAGCTAGAATAAGTTTGGGTTTGTTGCAAGAGATGGTTGGGGTGCTGATTCAGAGGAGGTACATCATCATCATCACTGGTCAACAATCCTAGGATTGGTTTGACGCAGCTCTCCACTCAGTTCTCCTATCAGCTAATCTTTTCACACCTACGTATTTCTTCTCTTTCACATCTCTCTTTACTTGTTCCATATATTTTGTTCGAAGTCTTCCTTTTCCATTCTTGCCTTCCACTTGTCCTTCGACGATTGTCTTCATCAGGCCACCATGTCTCAAGATGTGGCCTATAAGGTTGTTCCGTCTTCTCATTAAGGCTTTAATGAGGCTTCTCTTCTCTCCCACCCTTATTAGGACTTCCTCGTTACTAACTCGGTCGATCCATTTGATTTTCATCATTCTTCTGTAGCACCACATTTCAAAGGCCTCTATCCTTGCTTTCTCCGCTGCGGTCATTGTCCATGCCTCACTTCTGTATAGGAGCATACTCCAGGAGTAGGTTCTTATAAATTGTTTCTTTAATTCCATATTAAAGTTTCCCACTGTAAGCAGGTCTCTCTTTTGGTGGAATGCTCTCTTCGCCTGGGCTATTCTGCTGATAATTTCTTTCTTGCTTCTCCCGTCACTAGTTATAATTATAAGGAGGTACATGTAAGACCATTAAACCAAAATATTTCCGGTTAGTTTAAACCCCTTGAGCCCCACTAACTCGCCACTAACTAGCCGGCCTCGGTGGCGTCGGGGTAAAGTCCCCGGCTGCTAACCTAGAGGTCGCGGGTTCGAATCCCGCCTGGGTGGATTGATCACCATCCAGGGCATGGATGTGTGTGATTATCCATCAAGTTAATTGGAAGAGAGGACAACAATGTCTTAAATTCGCTTGAGAAAATAAGACGAAATAATAATAACACACTTTCATAGTGCAATTAGAGATAACAACTACAAATGACCTTACCTTCAGAACTGATGGCCAAGGAGAGGAATAAATGCTCTTTCTGCGGTGATTTCGACTGGATGGTTTAGTTTCATATTCTTTTTTTAAGACATCCATTATTCTGTAAATAAATGAATTTTATCATAAAGTACACATTGAACATATTTTTTATGCACTGTTTCAGCAGATAAGGAATGCAAGAATATTGATTTGTTAATATGTACCATACTTAGCTTCATATGCTTTCACAATAAAATTGTGTGGATAGATTCTATTTCTTTCAATGGCAGCGCTAAGAATTGACACATCATCACCGATAATTGGTAGAGTCTAATTGACGAGTAAATTTTTCTATCAATTTTAAGCATGTTAAAACCAGCCTATTGCATTATTTTAAAGAATCTTCAAAACAGATATACCTCAGAAAGATAAAATGTGGGAACATGCAGATAAATCCATAACTGAAAGAACGATTAAAAATTGAAGTGGAATAAAAGGGAAAACAGATTCATGGGATGAAAATACAGAATTTTGATGGATTTATCTATTTCTTCTCTTGTATATTCTTTATCAAACATCATTCACATCTAAGGTGATAAGGCATCATTAACACAAATGCGGGCATTATAGGTCCTTTTTATTGGGTCTGATTTCATAATCTTAATTTATTTAGATGACTCTCTCAAAAAATATAGAAATGAATGCAAATGTACGTTTATGGATCGTAACTTAACATTCCCAATAATTATAATAGAAGTCATTAATTTTTCTCAGGCAGAAGACTTATATCTTCAAGAATATTTTTGCAATGGCACGTACAACATTAAATGGCAAGATGTAAAAGATTGTTCATATGTAAATATGTAAGTTCCAACAAATATAAAAGCTGATAGAATAGTTGAACAGAAAACAGCATCAAATCAATCCTAGGACTACTGACCTATGGAGATGACACCAAAGATAATAGGCTGTGTTCCAGGAACTTGATTTCATGTTTTCTCATGAAAGACCATTTCCCATTTTATTGAGATTTTTAAAATGATGATGACACATTTTACATGAAAACGTTTAACCACAAAGATAAAAATATTAAAAACTCACAGAACACATGCTTTTGTTGATTCTCTATCCTTGGCAATGACCTCTGAACAATAATCTTGCATAATAATACTGAGTTCCATAAAATTTTCAGCAGGTAAAGAATTTATTTTTGGCAGTTTCAGAGATTCAACAGCCTGAAATTCGTAAAAGCAATTTGTTATACAAGTAGGAAAGAAAAACACACACAAAAGCAACTAAAACAAGCTTTTTACCTTTCTGATTTCAGCCAGATAATTTGACTTGGCCCAAAGACTTGTCACTGACTTAAAGTTGAGCAAATAATCCTCATTCAACCGATTTATCTCCGAATCTGAATTTCCACATAACCCTAAGTAATTCTTGCTACAGCAAGCATCAGCCACTAGTTGAATGGCTGCATTATACATTGAAATTAAATCATTTGGGTCCTAAAAAACGAAATAATTTTATGAATAGTCACTATTTCCATACTTTTCACCATAGTATCTGCAGTTACTTTTTTAAATAAATGCATACATAATAATAGTGCATTAGCAATAGAGCCTAGAAAAGTGGCTTTCATGCTGAGCCAGAATTATTGAATATGTAAACTAACTGACCAGCCCTTCAATGACATTGAATCTCCCTTTTGCAGCAGTAAAGATTGCTCTTTGACTAATAGTATAAGCAAGTTTATTCCTGTTAAATATTTACCCATGCACACATCGGCATACATAGATTTATGGTTTCCTACATCCTTACACTTCTCTAGGGGATACAGATTATGTAAAATTCAAGACAGCTGATATAAGTAATGGAAATTATCCCTATGATTATGCCATCAGCTGAGAAAAAGTTGCCAACTATGAAAGCCATTTTTCAGGGCTCTAACCTATAAGTACATACATAATAACAAAAAAATAACACAAAAAGTTCATCCCCAGATTTTACCTGCAGAGCTAATTGTAATATTTCATTATTTTGTGCTTCCAAATGAAGAGATGCCCAAAATTCTTCCAGAAGCAATTGTTCCACAACAGTTTTCAGAGGCTGAACAAACAGCGGTGGAGGAAACTCAGCCGTCTGGGCAAGCCAATCCAAAGCATTTTCCATCTGCAATCCGGGGTTTCAGAAATTATTTTGTGGAAAAGAAAACTGAAGATGAATTCTCAAACACACATTCACAACAATTCAAAGAATAATGATGACCACTTGGCCTCATAGGAGGAGTTTTGGGGGGTTGGAAGGGGGGACGGGGGGGGGGGGGGGGGTGAGGTCAGTGGGAGCCTGGCCCTCCAACTTAAATGGTAATTTGTGTGGTAAAAGTATGAAACCTACATTCAAGCACAATGAAAACAAAAACATCAAAGGTTAACCTAAATTTTGGTCTTAGGTAGTATGTACTTAAAATGCTGTTTTCAGAGGATAATTTAAACAAATTTTTAGAAACACTTAGGGGCTATGGAATAACCCCGATTTCACAGGGGGGTGTTCTATACCCCTAATCCCCCACCAGGATAGCCCCCCTTCCCCAACATAAAACTCTTAAACTTCATCCATGCTTCGCCTTCACCAGTAATATCATGACCATAGCCTTTTGATCATCATAAAAAACATATCAGCACACATATCTTCATACAGATTACTTCTAAGTGAGCAGAGTTGGACAATTAGGTATTATGTGCATAAATACAAAACTAGAGATATTATTTGAAAGGAAGAGGAGAAACAATTTTAAATCTCACTAAAATACAAAATACATATGCATATAAACAATAGTAGCTGAAAGCTGGGACTATGACCTAGCTTCCAAAGAACTCAATCAACAAAATTGTTGTCAAGTGCACACAAATTTAGTTTAACTAAATGATAAAACCCATTAAAAGAATTCATAACTCATGCAAGAGCTCTTCTTTCAAACAGATGTATTTATTTTTGAATAAACTCCCTATTCCCATAATTTGAGGTTTGTCTTTCAAAGTTAAGCAATCAAAGGCAAACAACTTATACATACCTGAATATGAGGCAATTCCTTAGAGTTTTCATGGTGAGGAAAAATTTTAAATTGACTAATTAACTTCCTCTCCATAAGAGCATTGATCCTCAGGTGATCCATTAACTCTTCCAATGATAACTTTTCAGATCCAACAACAAGTATTGCCAAGGGACAACCATAGCCTTTGTTATTATTTTTCACAAGCTCACTCAAACGTGATGCCTCACTTGGCAGTGTATTTGAGCATCCTCTCACAATAAAAACAATGCCATTCACATTTTCACACAGTTTATTGGCAGCAGGAGGTTGAACCCCTACAACTTTGATGAAACGCACTCTCAGGGATAAAATATCACTTATGCTCTTCTCCAACTCGCATATGGACTGGAAGAAAAGGCAAAACAGTTAATTCACAGAATTGAAGAGTGCATAGCCAAAATAAATCATGTGCTCACAGTAAATGAGATCAGGAAGGAAAGCCTACAAAGACATTCCAGTTTACATGAATTATGTCTTACCATTACCCAAACTTGTCTCCCCAGGTCGAAGAGTCAATGGGAAGATTATAGTGAAGATTTGAATATGCTTAGTGAAATAATTAGGTGTGCAACAATGGGAGGATGAGCGCTGGGTTATCAACCCCGACAACACCCATATAAAGGCATGCAGCCAGGGGGGAGGCATTGGGAGCTTCAGTTCCCCACCCCTGAACCACTGCTCTTTAACGTGTACACTGAAGAGATGGTAAAGGAAGCGTGGGATGAGTTAGAAGCCAGAGTAAAAGTGAAAGGAATGATGTTCAAATCAGTGAGATTTGCCAATGATCAGGTGTTGATTAGCCAGTCAGCGAGGGGGTTTAAGGCTCTAGTGGATGTGTTATATGAGCGTTGCGAGGAGTATGGAATGACAATCAATCACAAGAAGACCAAGGTTATGCAGTTTTGTAAAGCATCACGAGCGAGTAATGTGAAACTTAAGGCAAAGGTGGGAGGTGAAAAACTTGAGCAGGTTGAGCAGTTCAACTATTTAGGCAGTACATTTAAGGAAAACACATACCGTAGTAAGGACATCAGGTAGATAATTGAATTCGCAAAGGAGGCTTTCATGAACAGGAAGGAGCTTCTGAGAGGTTAGCTATGTAAGAATATAAAGAAAATTTTAGTGAAGAGTCTGATTTGGAGTGTAGTGCTTTAGGCGGGTTACACACCGGTGTCGTAGACATGATGTCTACGACAAATCTCGTGTCCGAGGCATGTCGCACGTGAAACCAACCTGTGTTGTCAAATCAGAGCTTACGCACTGCTTGCGACAGATGTTCGAAGCATCATCTGTGTATCGGACAGGTGTCGCACGGAACCGGTTTGCCGGTGTTTGGCAAGACATATCGCGCAAGACCTCACCCCGCGCATGCGCCCCTGCCACAGCCAGCAATCCCCGCTCAGTCTGTGGCGACGCCTTAGCAGCAGTACAACATGATTTTAGCAACAGTACAACGTGAGTTTTGTTTCTTTAGTACACATTGTGTTTGTGTCTTTAATAGTGGGTCCAATATCGATGGGGTGTGTAAAACCTACGCCGACGACGTCTTCGTCTCACAACTCCAAGTAATAACATCACTTCATCCTCCTCGGATGACATTTTGCACTCGACTGACAACAACAACCGACAAATACGGTCATGCAACAAACGACAGAGACAAGTACAAAAGACATGCATGTCTCATGAAATCTGATCAGACACGTGTCTTAAGACACCAGTGTGTAACCCGCCTTACCGAGCAGAAACATGGCCACTTAGGAAGGAGGACGAGAAAAGACTAGAGGCATTCGAGATGTGGGTGTGGCGAAGAATGGAGAAGGTGAAGTGGACGGAGAGGAAGAGGAACAATGAAGAGCTGAACATGGCGGGTGAGGAGATGCAGCTTTTAGAAGAGATACAGAGGAGACAGAAGGTAAGGATGGAGCGAGTACTTAACGAGGAGGGGATGTTGAAAATGGTGTTAGAGGGTAGAATAATAGTAGAGATGGGTCGAATAGCAGATTTCTCGAACTCGAATATTAAATCATTGCTCGAATATTCGAATACCTCGAATTTCGAATACCTCGAATACTAAACAATGAATGCGGGAATGTTTGTCTCGGTTGCCTATGCAGTAGGAAACACAAGATTTTGGGGAGTAAGTTTTATTTCCTATAAAAGATTCTAATAGGAATTTAGCTGATTAATGGAATATTTTAATTTTATGGAAACAATTGGGCATATAGTTGATTCAACTAACATCTCTTTCAAATATTCTAAGGGGACACACTCCTCGCGAAAAAAAAGATTGCATGCTGTCTCGGCATTTACACTGCTACAATGGATTTCTGTCTGATGTATACATTCTTATCTACCAAACGCCATTTCAGCGGCACGCCCATCTCATACTCGGCTTCATCCAACTTCTTATTTTCAACAGGTAGCTCGCTTTACCCCCACTCCTGCTGACAAGTTCTAGCGGACAATCCGAGGCGTTTTGCAAAATTTTACAAGGGCGTTTTACACGCCCTTCTCCACCGGATTTTCTTCAATTATTTTCAGTCCATCTTTGGAAGTTCTCATGATATAAGAAGATGAATTCGAATTGCTATCAGGGAGAAACCAAATATCCTGAGAAAATATCCCTTCGTCTGTGACTATAACAATTGATATTTATAGCACAACTCATAAATTGTAACTTGATACATATATGTTTTCGGAAAAAAATACCGCATCAACTTCAGAGAAGCTCTTCTGTTCATATCGAGATTCGCCAGAATACTAAGTCTCCGTCGTATTTTGACATTTATTTCCTCGCGTAAAATGCTTAAATAAAGTCAGAAATGCGTCGCGTTTGGTCTTGTTCTTTTTTAAATTATGCGCACATTACTAATTTTTCAATCCAATAAAGGTGTAATATCAATTGCCGAAAGTCATTGTTAGACACCTTTTGGGCTAATCGGTGATTCATGCAGCGGTTGACCTCTAGAAACTAGGAACTTTGAAGCAGGTAGGCTGAAAAAGGTCAGTGGGTGAGAAAAGGGGGGGCGTGAAACACGTTTCTATTGTTCTCGTGTAACTTGATATTGTTTTCGTAGCTAAGGTCTTCATCATATGATCCCTGTGCGAGCTGGGACCTTTTTTTTATTTCAGAGAAGAGGAAAGCCTCAGATGGGGGGCTAGTGCTGAATGGAGGGGGATAGCGGATCTTGGGAAATGCGCTAATGTAACTATCCCACGGTACTCATGCAGCAGTTGACCTCCAGAGGTGGGGAACTTTGAAGCAGGTAGGCAGAAAAAGTTCAGTGGGGGAGAAAGAGGGAAGGGTGAAACAGGATTCTATTATTCTCCTGTAACTTGATATTTTCTTTTGAAGCTTTTGCTTTATGATCTTCGTAATACGAACCTTGCGCGAGCTGGGGCCTTTTGTTTGATTTCGAAGAGGATGAAAGCGTCTGAGTAGTGGCCAAGGGCTGATGGATGGAGGGGGTAGAGGATTTTGGGAATTGTGCTACGTAGTTACTATCCCACGGCAGTGAGGTTCTCCTGATGGGGGACATCGGGGATTTTCGGATTTTTTCACCCGATCAATTTCGGTTCCCCACGTCGAACCTTTTTCACCGCTCTAATCCGTGAATTTGATGTAGTTCGTCAACTTGCCTACAACGGTGCTGCATGCACTAAACACCTAGAGTTCTTTACAACTTTCCGAGTCAACTACCAATGGCAGGGTGCGACAGTGTACAGTGCGAAATTCAAAGTATTCGAAGTACTCGAGAGCGTGCCTTTAGCATAATTATTCGAGACCTCGAATATCGAATACTTTCTAGTAAAGATAGCGGCCTTCAAAATGTGGTGCAACAGAAAAATGATGAGATCAAATGGATTTTATACGTGACCAAGTTAGCCATGAGGAAGTCCTAAGAAGAGTAGGAGAGAAGAGAAGCCTCATGAAACCCTTAATAAGAAGATGGAACAACCTTACGGGCAAAACCTTCTTGAGACATCTTGGCCTGATGAAGACAATCGTTGAGGGTCAAGTGGATGGCAAGGATGGAAAAGGAAAACCATGTAAAAAATATATGGAACAGGTAAAGAAGGATTAGAAAGAGAAGAAATACATAGGTGTGAAAAGATTAGCTGATTGGAGAATTGAGTGGAGAGCTGCATCAAACCAATCTTAGGATTGTTGACCAGTGATGATGATGAAGGTTACATTTCATAATGACTGCCACCAAATCACTTTGAAGGAACTCATCCACAAGTCAAACCCTAGAGTTGAAAATTTTTGGGAAAAATCAGGTGGATTTTGGAAAAAAACACACATGGAGACCAAGCCACAATAAATATGTTTGCTTTGAAAGAAATTTAGAATGACTATCACCTTTAGCACAATACCACCAAAATTTATAATAATAATAATAATAATAATAGTATTTATTTGCCCAGAGATTGATAACAGCATTGTGCATCAATATAAGGCACGTCAATGAATTACACAAAGTGCATGTACAAGATAATATAAAATACAATCTTAAAAAAATGGTATATATAACTAAAATTAATCACTCATTCTACTCCTTTAAAAATTTGAATCAAAGAATTCTTTTAAAGAGTAAAACATTTTGGAGAGGAAAAAGTTCAATGCTTTTTTCCTAAATACTTCGGTACCTATCTTAATTTTGAGGTCCAGGGGTAAATGATTGTAAATATTTAACCCCATGGACATTGGTCCATGCTTTGCAATAGTAGTCCTAACAAAATTTGGGTGAAAGTCCTTATGCCTTCTGGTATTATAGTTATGAATCCTATCATTTGTCACATAGTCTACTAGATTTTTTTGGACAGACACACAAACAGCATACATATAAACACTAGGAATTGGCAGTAACCGAAGTCTCTTAAACAGCGGGAGACATGGTGTATGCACTGGAACGTTGCACATAAGTCTTATTACACGTTTTTGTATCTTGAAGATAATGTCTGCATGGGGAGAGGAACCCCAAAAGAGGATGCTAAACATCACTTGCATATAAAATTCACCATAGTAAATGGCTAGCAGTACTTCAGGACTGTCCTCCTTATGCTTCTTATAAGAAAGCATAATGAGCTTAGCTTACTACGAAGTTTATGTGTTCATCCCAAGAAATGGTATGGGTCAATGTTAGTCCAAGAATATAGCTTATTTTGTGAAATATATGGTTTTCCGATGCATGCAAGTTAACTGACATCAAATTACCAGCATAGGCAATTCAAATACCATCACAGCATTCCCTGCAGCAAATTTCTTGCTACATGTCAGCCCCAGATGCACACACAAGAATTATTTTACTTCCAACATATTGCAGATATTCCCCAACCCAATCATTTTCTCCTGAACTTGCCCAAATGCAATTTTTTTAAGCTAAGGAGATAGAGTAAACTAAGTTGTTAATGGTAATTTCAAATTTATTCCACTTATGGAAGAATGAGAAAGTCCCACTTTTTAAGTAGCTGAATCTCCACCATTGAAGACAGTTTGTGATTCACACTTTGCTGTCATAGCTCTCAACAAGAAACCTGTCTGCATTGAAGTTCTGCCTGTTATTACTAGTAGGCACTCCTCACATTCATAAATTCTACAACATAAACAGAGCTCAATATCTTGCCACCAAACAGGAATTAATAAATCCAAATTTCTAAAGATAAAATATATCAGTAAAATTAAAAACTGAAAGTCTTGTCATACTAACCCTTATTTGCTTTCCATTCTCAGACTCAGAGGTAAAGCAATTGCTGACCCACAGAGCAGCTGCATTTACCGCACTGCCATCCCAAACTGCAGGCACAGAGATGGCCACATTCCATTTCAGCATGCACTCCAATTCATTCTTTAAAACTCCACACTTGGTAATAGACTTCATCAATGACCTCTTTATGACATTGTCCACAGATATAAGAGGGTATGTTTGAGTGGAAACACTGAAATCTAGAAAAAAAAAGTACAAGCATGTTTATCGAGACCTCATCCAATAGCAAAAATAAAAAAAGATGAACAAGGGAATGATACCCAATTCCTGATATATTATAAATACGGAATTTAAGCATTTAAATCTCCAAAAACATGGAGTTTCTACTTCAACATATTCGTTCAGGTCTGACTCTCACTGATACTGAAGTTTTAACTTGTTGGTCTGAGAAGATATTATATTTTGATAAAAAATTTATTAACCCTTTAAGTGCGGCGGGTCAAAATATATGCACCCCTTGTGTAGTACATTATTTAATTTTGCTGTAACTTATTGCATTGATATATTTTATGTATTTCAGTAAACGTAAACATATTTTGTCAATATTAACCAGTTTAACCTCAATAATTAAAAATAAACTACTTATGGGTATGTAGTAAAATAGCTTTGTACTGTTTTTTTCCTAGTAGCTATGTTTTATGAAAATATCCTCCACATTTTTTATCTGTACCCCAGGAAGGAGAATAGCACTAAGACGGTTAAAATGGCTCTGATAGAATGCCTGGACAAAATACACAATAATACCCGGAAAAATCTACAATGTTTATAAATGAATTTTATTCATGAAATGCATGCGAGAAAATATAAAAAAATAAAACATTATAATATGCAATAAAAATTTACTATTCTCTCCACTGTTCATTTGCTTCACATCGGATACTTTTCTTCGACCCTCAGAGGGCCACAGGCATATACCAGCTTTTGCTTCTCAGCCAACAAGTGCCATAAGTTAGGTAATCGATCAAATCAATAATTACAAAAGTGACTACAATTTTGAATAGATCATCGAGATAAATTATATAGTAAACAATTAAAACGTATTATATATTTAGTAAAATAAAGAAAAACAGGATGTTCACACAACAAATAATGGAATAATAGAATTTTTTCAAAGATATTACAGTTTATTCACATAACCGTGGCATTTTTTGCCAGTACCAGTCCATGTAGATGGCCCCAAGTAGGTTAAGAACTTTTGAAACCATTTTTTTCCCGTCAGCGAATAAATAAATGGTTGCGTCAAGCTTCAATAATAAGGATATTTATCAGCCATTAAAAGATGCCATTTCAATCCACTTAAATTACAGAAATAGTAAATGCAAACCTTTAAGCCCAAACAAGAGGTTAATGGATGTTTAGGATATTTGGTAGCTATGCAGTATGCTGAAAGCATTTAGTAGCATTCCAAATTCTGGGCTGAACAAACCAAAGCAGGGTAAGACAATTAATTTATGCTCTTTTATGGTGCAGAATATCTTTCTTTATATAATTTCTTGAAGCCTTAAAATGTGATCCATCAGTAGCATGTACATGTTATAAGATGCCATGGACTCTGAAAGCATTATGAAATTATTTTATTTTAGTACTGCATTTGAAAAATCTAATTGAAAAAGAGGAATTTAATAAGCAATAGATATTTAAAGGTCAGCAAGAGAAAAGATAACTTATATTTAATAAAAGATAACTTAAAAATATATATTCTTAACAAAGATATTCTCAAACATAAGACACGTAACTTTTCTCAATCATTCGTTTAAATGCTATTTCTTCTTTTTCTTGATTCATAAAGGAAGCAGTTCTTTCATCATACAATCTTCCGTGAACATTCAAGAGATAAACAGCAGTAATTTTACAGCAATACAAGGCTTGATCAAAATCATATGAGTGCTAGCAGACAATTTAGAGAAGCTGGCAAACTACCTAATGCAGTAGACTATTTTCAGCCTATATCTACATCTACATCTACATAATACCCCGCAAGCCGCCTAAAAGGCGTGTGGCAGGGGGTGTTAGGACACCAGCCGTTTACAGCTTAAAAAAAAAAATTAAATGCTCAAACGAAGTTGGGACTAGCGTTTATTAAAGTCCTTTACGGTTCGGGGGAAAAACGAATTCGCATATCTATCCGTTCGGCAAAACATCTCTCTTAATTTATCACATCTATCGGACCTGGAAATATAGTGTGGCTCTAATATTATGTTCTCAGTGTCGCTCTTAAAGATATCCATTCTCAATTGTTCAAGCAATCTAAGCCTAGCGCGCAGCCTCCGAGTCTCCAACGGCTCCCAGCCTAACTCGCTTAACATCTGGGTAACACTGTCTGTACGCCCGTAGCAGTTTTTGACGAAACGCGCAGCCTTCCTTTGAATTTTATTCAGTTCGCGGATTAAGTCTTTCTGCACCGGATCCCATATGCTCGCTGCATATTCAAGGTGCGGTCGGACGAGAGCGAAATAGCACCTTTCCTTAACTTTCTCATCCGAAAATCTTCCCACAATACGCTTGACGAATCCTAATTTCTTTAGGGCTGTGCCGCAAATATTCTTTATATGTGTTCCCCACGTGAGGTTCGAGGTTATCGTAACTCCCAGGTACTTCACTTCGTCTGTTGCCTTTACATTAATGCCATCCACTGCATAAACATGGTTAGAGTTGGACGAATTCCGCAAGAAATGTATCGCCATGCATTTGCTCAGATTAAGTTTGAGTCCCCACTCTTGGCTCCACAAATGAACGTTGTTTAAGTCAGATGATAGAATTTCATAGTCAGAGTGATCACTAATTTCGCGATAGATGACAGCGTCGTCAGCAAATAAACGTATTTTACTGCTAATGCGGGATGTAGATGTAGATCGATTACATACATAGAAGACTGAAGAGAATTAAGTACAAGAAGAAGTATGAAACATGAAAAATGGCATATATGTAGCATACTCTTTAACTTCCACCATTTATGATTCATCAGAAGGATTTTCAAATTTTTATCCAACTAAGCTAATTTGGACTGATGTCCATAACTTCCGTATTTTCACCCCCTGTGAGCAAGTATTCAAAAGGTTTTTGACATTGGTAATTATCGTTCAAGTAAAATATTAAAGATAAACTTTTACAATTAAAAGGAAACTTTAAAAAAATGTTACGATAAAAAATCATCCGCAAAAAGCATCACATGTGACTGCATATTTGAATAATGTACCTATCAATAAACTACTTTACTTTATATTTTAATTACCACATGCATTAAACAGTATCTATAAACTACCATGAAGTCATATTTTGAAACATAGGGAAATACATAGAATGTAGATAGAAGTACTGGCTATACGAGGAAGATGCAAGAAGAATATTTTCAATTGAAAATTTATGTCAAGTACAGTGAAACCTCGATTTCACATTCCCCCATTATACAATTTCCCTGATTTTGCACAGTTTTTATCAGGTCCCAAACAATACCGCCTTTAAATAATGATACTCTATTTTACAATTTCCTCAATTTTGCACTTTTTGTAAGTGGTCCATCCAAAAGCGTAAAATAGAAGTTTCACTGTATATATGTCCCTTTTCTTTCTTTTTGTATTCCATGTCCAAAATCTTCACATTTTTGTGATCGAATATGCGTGAATTTAAGAATTCATTTGTATCAGAAACATAAGACCTGAATGGGAGTAATGACCAAAAGGAACTACTCAATTCCACTTTAACTTACTCTGCTCAAAGGCTGTAGACCACCTCCTTTTGATAGGTTTCATAGCAGCACCACTCGCCGAAGATCCAAACAATTTCACCTGATCTTCCAGGGACATACTTGATATCCAAGCAGGAAACCCTTGCATGGCAATCTTAAGTTGCCTTTTTTTCTCAAATGCCCTCAAGTACATTTTGAAATAACGTTTTAAAGTAATTTTCTGCAAATCTGCTGTTAACGCCAATAGTTTCTTCTTCCTGAAAATTGAAGGAGATAGTTTGACTATTCACATCCATCTATGAACTGCTTGTTTGTCAGAGTTAAACAGCAATAAAGTTACATTTATTTGATTTAATGTATTGGCCACTTTTAGTCAGATAAATTATTTCTGCATTTTGGTTAATTTAGAATATATTATGAATAAGTATAATTAGTAACAGAGTTCACACATTTAGGTCCCAACTCATTCTGTTTCAATAACAATATTTTCTCTTCTATATGAAACTAGTGAGGTAAAATGGTATATCCAGATTTTTATTTGGTTACTATGTACTACTTTATTAAATGTTGATTAGATCTATTGATCTACAGACAAGATCCGAGCGTACCACAGCACAGCACACCCAAAAGACAAGGACATACCATCACAACAGCATTGCTACACCCCAAGCAAAAATTTGAGGCATAAATTTTTCAAGTGACAACTATCATCTTAAATCTCATTGGCTAATGACAATGTCTATCAAATATTACACAAAGCAGGCATGTAGCCATAACTTTGCTTTGGGGGAAGCTTGGGTGGTATACCAGTTGCCTTTCCTCATATTTTGTGTCAATCTGCACACATCAAAAAACCATCCTTTTCATTACACCAGCAATAAATTTTATTTGAACAATGCTGAAAGTTAAATTCATAGTTATTTACTGGAAGACAATGAAAAAAAACTGTGCCAAAAAATGGAGAGTCAGATGGTGACCCTGAGCCAGTAGTCTGCTAAGCAGATTCATCGCAAGTAGTTGCCACCAAGGAGAATCTTTTGGGTGGGAGGGGCTCATATCCCCAAAGATCCCCCTGGCTACTTACCTGACTCAAAGCACCTTCTTCTAGTACAATAGAAGTCTGTTACAACAAATACAGCCTACAGTGAGCATAGCACTGTAGCGAGGGATTTTTGCATTGGTTGGTCCAAGCAGAAAAGCATAGGGAAATTGTCCACCCATAACCAATGCTAAAGTTTGCACTAGCACTTTTGTGATGAATTTGTTTCACTCCGGATGTCTTCCATGACGTATAACTCTCAAGATCTGTAATCTCATTTCAGATACATTTCCAAGGTAAAGTAACATAGTGGTGAATAAATGAAAGATAATTGTCTCCTCTATGATTTACTGATTAATCATCCTCTATGCAACTAATTACCCTGCCTGGGGACTGCCGCTAAGCTAGATGCAGATGAAAGCAATATCACACCTGAATGTTCAGCAAATTATGTATGTAGGTGCTCACAGAATCACATGCAGTTTGCACGGTGTTTATTCATGTTTCAGGAAACTTTTGGGTCCTCTAAAGAGACTTTCAGGCCTATAATTTTAAAAATTGCTCTACCTGCTCAAGTTTTTGCCAACCTACTTTTATCTTGATTCTCACATTCTTAGATCATGATGCTCAACAAAATATAATTATTTTCAAAAATAAATGTTATAATATAGATTCATAGATTCTCTGCGTAAATATAAATTACCATATTTTCTGGTAGATAATCCGCGTTATCCATACAAAAAATATAGAAAAATGATAAAAATAATAGTGCGTGATACACAATGGAAAATCAAGTTTCTTGAAATTGTTTATTTCCTAGTTCATTTGTCCATAGAAATGTAGTTATAATGATTTCTCAGCAGCTTAAACAGCAACATAACGATATTTAAAGTGCTTTATGAAAAATAGTACAAATTTGATATGCGCGTTATCATTACATATATTACAGTGAAGAGATTTTTAAAAAGTGTGTTATCTAGTAGGTGTGTGTTATTCACCAGAAAATTTGGTAATAAAAACAATCTACTTAACACGCTGTAATGACCCAAAAAATATACGATTTTTAATAGACATCGTCTATAGCAAGTTAGTGTAATAAAGGGGGGATATTTTTAGGGGATCTTCAGCAATGGTTAGGTCAGACTTCTAGATGGGACCACATTAACTTTATGATCCCATGACATGACATCACTTGGTGGTGCTTCTATGGTACATCCGTATATGACAAGCAAAGGCACACCTCATATGGCCATGTGACAACCTATGCATACACAGAATCATTTGTGTGTGGCACAACTAATCATAACAATGCTCCCTCATAATTGGGTCAACTTTGAAGTGTCACCAAATGGCTTAGTGTGACGGGATACATATGTTTAAAATATTTGCTGACAAGGAGACATCGCCAAAGTGATGTTCGGGATCTGGATGCAGATGTTATTTTTTGAAACTATGTATATAGGCAAGATAGAAAAAGTGTCACGGCTTTCTTCCACATAGGCCCGGGTTCGAGAGATGTTCGCATGCAAAGATTTTGCGCAGTATGAGTTCTCTAGAGTAATCAATCTCTAGTAATTACAGCCATGGCAGACTACGAATTGTGCCTTACCACGTGAATTAGAGGACGTATATAATGACTTACATTCAAATTTCCGGGGAATTTTTATCATCCTCGCCCTAGCCATTGCTCCTACAGCCTCTTCGTATATTCGCAATCTCAAGTCTTTCTTGTCAACAAATAAACACCATTGCCTATCCTCACATTCAGTTACTGACCGTAGCCAGTTTCCCCTCCTATCCTTCCAGTACAATGACCCTGCTTTCCATCAGCCAACTCAAGTCGTTTTCGAGGTCTTTGTTTAGCTTTCGCACCCGTTTTTACACAATTGGGCTTCGGCACCTCATTCAGGGATTATCGAGGGTCAGCTGTGGAGGGAGGGCTGTTGGGACAGAACTCTTTTAAGGATGCTAAAGGCAGGTCATAAGGGAGGCATGGTGAGTGGAAGGATATTCTGTTGTAAGGATCGAGATTTGTTGGGAAGACAGTGGGTGGGCTGTGGAGAAAATCTAATGGAGGGAAAGCCTAGTGGAAATGATATTTAGAATAAAAAACGTTGAAGCCGGAAAATACCGGTGTTTCAGAAATTGAAAAAAGATACGGAAGGTGGAGGCACACACGTCAAAAGCCGGGGAACGATACATGGATAGATGTACAATCAGTTAACTGATGCGAGGCAGAGGTGTGCATCGGTGAACATGATGAGCACATTACACGGAAATTCACGTGTAAGTAATTACATATATACATCCTCTAATTCGCGTGGTAAGGCACAATTCGGAGTTTCATTTAAAATCTAAAATTTGATATGAAAATAAAAAAATCGCAAAGTAACAAAATAAAATGAATGGGGATAAATGGTAACAGTGATTTCAAAAATTAGAAGAGAGATAAAATATTGCTGACACTGAACCTCGAACCCGGGACACCCACTACAGGATACAGGACTAGCACCCTAGGCCGCGCCACCACGGCCGTAGTTAATAGGGAGAGATTATTCTAGGGATCTCATGCTGTGCGAAATCTTTACATGTGAATATCTCTCGAACCCGGGCCTATGTGGAAGAAAGCCGTGACACTTTTTCTACCTTACCTATATAGTTTCAGAAAATAACATCTTCATCCAGATCCCGAACATCACTTAGGCGATGTCTCCTTGTGAGATGAAGGTGGGATTTTGATTAGAATGGAAATTAAAATACATACTTCTCTTCACGTTCCATAGCTATCATGTCCTTGGCTAAAGTCTCCATCATGGTGGCTGCCACTTCATCTAACATCTCACATGCTATCTCCTTCACAGCACTTTCCTTCTCTTTCTCTTCCTCTAGCACAGAACTCGCCTCTGCTTTGCACATATTTTCAACCACTTCATTCAGCAACGAAGTCTTAGCCTTACAAAAGAAAATCAAATAGAGAGTGTTTTCATAAGACGAAGAGTTATAAAGAAATTCAACACAAGAATAGATATATAGAAGTATAAACAAAAAAAATTACATGAATAAGCAAATTAAAACTTATACACAGAAAATTGCTGCACCTCAAAAATGAAATCAAATTTGATTAATATTATTAAAAACAGATTTGAAGCTTTATACAAACCTCTTCTGACATTTTACTAATCAAGTCCTCGTACATCTTTCTCATTTTCTGAGCCTCTCTCTCTTGTTTTGCCTTTTCATCTTTCATTTCCTTCAAAGTTGAGTTACATATGTCCCTGCAAATATAAACAGAAGATTAATCTCAGTCCATAATACCTTCATTTTGTCAGCAACATTCACTTCTCTCACAATCAAGGCAAATATCAAAATGTTGCAGAACAAACTTCATTATCCATAGCTTAGATAAAAGTAATTCAAGATACAATTTTGCCTGATTAACAAACATTTCCCTTTTTTTTTTAGATAAAATCTGCATTAAAGGAGGTTAAAAAAAAAAATTCTCCCTCACTACGTATCCTGTCTAATCAACTTGAATGAAATTTTGTTAATATTTCATATTAAATAGTAGGCCCATAGGGAGATCCTACAAAATCAAATAGCATTCCTCCTATAGCCAAAAATGATCAATTAACTCCACCAGAGGTTATGCAAGTAAATTACTTTCACTCACCTGACAAAATCGATCACAAATGTCTCGCAGTACATGGACAGAAAAGCCATAGATAACTTATTTACATATTCCAAAAGATCCTTTGAAACATTCCTCACTTCCTGCCTAACAGTTTCATGAACTAGCTCTTCAACAATGGGAGCAGACACCTGAAGAAAAACACCAAGGTATAACAGCAGAGGCAATTACATACGAATGACAATGTCAATACCTTTACGCCAATCATTTACTTAAGATGTCAATTCAGCTAAAAATCAGAAAAGACATTGTTCAGGCAAATATTACTGTAATTTTACCTCTTGTAGGAGAGCTTCTCGATCAACCTCAGGTTCTGATGGGGGAGCTTCCTGAGCATGAACGACAGGAGCACCTTCACCTTGATCCAGGGCATGCCAAGCTTCACTTTTCAGCATTCCAGCCTCATTGAAGCTGTTGTGTGGTGTATGCGACTGGTAGAGAGGATCTCCAATTTTTCCACCAGCAATTACCTATTGATTTCCAAAGTAAAGAACAACATTGCACCACGACCAACCACAATTAACTTAATCCTAATATCTAGAGATGGGTCGAATAGCAGATTTCTCGAATTCGAATATCGAATTCGAATATTAAATCATTGCTCGAATATTCGAATACCTCGAATTTCGAATACCTCGAATACTAAATGATGAAATCTGGTATGTTTGACTCGGTTGCCTATGCAGCAGGCAACACAAGATTTTGGGGAGTAATTTTGATTTCCTTTAAATGATTCGAACAGGAATTTAGCTGATTAATGAATATTTTAATTTTATGGAAACAATTGGGCATATTATTTATTCAACTAATATCGCTTTACCCCCACTCTTGCTGCCAAGTGCTAGCTGACAATCTGTGGCATTTTGCAAAATACAAGCTCTTTTCCATCGGATTTTCTTCAATTATTTTCAGTCCATCTTTGGGAGTTCTCACGAGATAAGAAGATGAATTGGAATTGCTATCAGGGAGAAACCAAATATTCTGAGAAAATATCCCTTTGTCTGGGACTGTAACAATAAACATTTATAGCACCACTCATAAATTGTAACTTGATATATATTTTCGAAAAAAAATACCTCATCAACTTCTGAGAAGCTCTGCTGCTCATATCGAGTTTCGCCAGAATGCTAAGTCTCAGTCGTATTTTGACATTTATTTCTTTGCGTAAAATGCTTAAATAAACTCAGAAATACGTCGTGTTTGGTCTTATTCTTTTCGAAATTACGCGAACATTACTAATATTTCAATTCAATAAAGGTGTAACATCAATAGACGAAAGTCATTCTTAGACACCTTTTGTGCTAATAGATGACTCATGCAGCGGTTGACCTCTACAGAAATGGGGAACTTCGAAGCTGGTAGGAAAAAAATGTCAGTGGGGGAGAAAAGGGAGGGCCCGAAACACGTTTCTATTGTTCTCGTGTAACTTGGTATTTTTTCGAAGCTAAGGTCTTCGTAATATGATCCCTGCGCGAGCTGTGACCTTTTTTTTTATTTCGAAGAAGAGGAAAGCCTCAGAAGGGGGGCTAGTGTTGAATGGAGAGCGGTACCGGATCTTGGGAAATGCGCTAATGTAAGTATCCCACGGTACTCACACAGCTGTTGACCTCCAGAAATGGGGAACTTCGAAGCAGGTAGCCAGAAAAAGGTCAGTGGGTGAAAAAAGGGGGGAGGGCGTGAAACACGTTTTTATTGTTCTCGTAACTCGATATTTTTTTCGAAGCAGGGGTCTTCGTAATGCGATCCGTGCGAGAGCTGGGACCTTTTGTTTGATTTCGGAGAAGAGGAAAGCCTCAGAGTGGGTGAGGCAAGTGCTGAATGGAGGGGGATAGCGGATCGTGGGAAATGCCCTAAGGTTGCTATCCCACGGCACTGAGGTTCGGATTTTTTCACCCGACCATTTTCGGTTCCCCTCGTCGAACTCTTTTCACCGCTAAAATCCTCGAATTTGATGTAATTCGTCAACTTGCGTAAAACGGCGCTGCGAGCACTAAATGACTACAGTTCTCTACATTTTTCCGAGTCAACCACCAACGACGTGCGTGCGACAGTGTATGACGCGAAATTCAAAGTATTCGAGGTATTCGAGGCGGTACTTTTCGCATAACTATTCGAAACCTCGAATATCGAATAATTTCTAATATTCGAGGTATTCGAGTATTCGCGGATACTATTCGCACATCTCTACTAATATCCCCAGTTGAATGGAAACGGTAAACTATGTACATATGCCAATTCAATGAAAGAGGAGGAAACCAATATTTGAGATGCCAACACACATTTAAGAGTCTTGATGAGTAACTTTTAAAGCTACAAGGATTATTTTCCTTCAAACCACGATGACACACATTTAAGCCAAGAGTAAAAAATAAAATCTTTTATTGCCTACATCTTAACTTATTACTTTTTCAATCCACACGTCAGGTGCAAGAACACTTGCTTAAACAGCTAATCACAGAGAACAATGAGTCATACATCTCTGTGATGGATAATTTTTTCCATGCCCTATTTACAAATGGCTGAGATGGCAGCTGCCACAATATTGAGGTGTACGCATCTTCAAGGCACAATGATACTCTTGAGACAACATGAATGAAGGGTAAAATTGTTATTCTCCCAGACATATCAATTTCTTACACAATAGAGTAACACAGTCGAGTAGTGAAATGATCCACATTCTAACACTCAACTCTCTCATTAGTGGATCCATAGGAGGTTAAAATAATTAAACCTCATACAAAGCAAATCACTCTTTTAAGATAATGAAGGCCAATGACTATATCCAAAGCTTACACCAGAAAAGGAAGACCAATTACCATAGCATTTTCAAAAGAGGAGGATCATAAACCACTGACTGAAAGAAAAAAATAAACCAAGCGTAAACAATACCTCTCCAATTGAGCACGTCCTCTTGCTTTCGATAACATTCACTGCACGAGTCACAGGAAACACAGAGCTTGGCTGTGGAAGTGTGTTTCTTCCCAAGCATAAAAACTTACGGGAGGGATCAATTTCCAAGCCATGATGCTCACAAAACATTTCCCCTTGTTGAATTGATTCAAACTTCAACAAATTCGCCAAGTCAGAAAGAGGAAACTGAAAAACAAATAATTTAAATGCTTCCATTATTCATTACATGACTATTATAATGTCCACATTAAAAGACAACACCAAGAGCAACTTAGAAAGTACATACTTCAAATGTAAAAGAAAGGAATTACCAACCTGAGCTATTTTGGACGGAAATGAAAAAGATCGGGCAATGGCAGCCAATGCCTTGGTTCTAACTTGATTGAAATATCTATGCATAAGGCATGCATTAAGGTATGTAGCTGACTTGACTAGATTGAAAAACCTCACATAATTGCCACTACTCAGAGCGAAATAAACCTGCACAGCAAATCGAACTGGAATTGACTGCTGAATTTCAGGTCTCAATTCTTGCACTTCCCTGTGAAAAAAAATCAGTAGAGTAAAAAAATACTTTGATTACTATGTACATGGAAAACACCAGCACAGGTAAAAATAGAAACATATATACTATATATATTGGAAAATGTTTTCCCAAGAATTGAAGATCATCTTTGAGGAATGACTTATTACATGATTTACAGGACCAGACCAGGACTATCATATTTTATGCTAGGATAAACAGGCTTATTATTTCCATTAGAATTCCATTCACAAAATGTAATAATTTTCTTATCTTGCCAACAAGGACTGTGTCAAGTATATTTGGACATCTGCCCAAGTATTAGAGAAGGCATGAGCAGCAGAAAAAAACTCTTAATTAATTTAAGAAATGCTTTCAATCGATAACCAATTGTAAATTAAGAAAATGTTCTCTACAATCTTTCAATCTATTTTTCGTCATGCAAAAGTACAATTATTGCCATGGCCTTGCTCTCAGTTGAATAGGTAACCGGAGATTTCTTCACACACAGACATGTTTATGCCGCGACCAGTTAAGGTCAAATGTGACATGGAAGTGTAAGCATATGTGTATTTAATGTGTAAGCTAAGGCAGAGGACAGAGTGGAAGCAGAGACAAAGGGAGAAGCTATTGCATGAGTCACAGCCCTGCTCTTGCCAGTGTATACAGTTTGCTGGAGAATATGGAGCAGAGAGAATACAAGCACAATGACACCATCATCGCTGAACAGATCCACAGCCGTGAATAAACGACTATGCACACAAATAGCTATGTATTGTTTGATTTATGTAAATTATGAACATTATATGAAATAAAAGAGAAAGTTAGGATTATCTGTGTTCTCCAATTTTCATTTCACCTAGATAATTGGGAGTTAACTATAGTTTTCAATAATCTAATGCTCCACATCCTCAACTAGAACCATCCTATAGTGGCTGATGCTACTACTACTCTACCTAAACTACTGAACTTTGCATACTTAAGTACTAATGACCTCTAACAGAGGATCAGGCATAGGACAGTAAGTATTTTACCAAGGAGAATACCATCAAATTATTTACATCCCCATTACAAAATCGATTCCTATCTTGCTAGTATATTCACATCAAATTTTTCTTTACTTTTCACACCATTAACTTTGCAAAATCTTCTACCTTCATTTTGATTTAGGAACATTGCACATAGTTGATATTGATGCATAACTTGCATGACCTCAATGGCTAAGCATCAACACCTTATTTTAAATGCAACAGAATATCTAAAACTTACCACATAAAATTCCCATCACCCAAGTTCATCAATATAATATAACCCCTGAATTCAGCCTCATTGGGACAGAATTCTCCTTTCATAGCTAAGTCATGATACAGATGCTTCAATGTCTGCAAGCATTTGGTGAGATTTTCATTGTTTATCTTTTCATCAAACACAGTGAGATCTTCAGAGACTAAGCGCACAGCACAGTGTATATGAAACCTTGCACACTGTTCCACAAGGTGCACAGAATCTTGGTCACATAGCTGCTGCTGAGTAATATCCTGGAAATTATAACATACATGAGAAATGGTAAAGTAAACAATGGCATAAAAAATAAAAAACTGGAGTGGGTGTTCATGCAGATTCAAGATATTTAACGCATTCTAACTCATGAGCATACTGAAATATGGCCTTGAGCAGACCACAAACACTTAAAGTGCACTTGAGTGCAAAATGTAAAATACACTTCATTTCGGTAAATTTTAATGTCTTATTTTTTATTAACACCACACCCCTAACTATAATTTATATATGATTTCAACCCATTTAAGAGTAGATAACTCATAGCATAATATTAATTGTTGATCAACATGTAGCATCACTCAAAAATAGTTTATTTAGTGCCTCTTGCTAATTTATAACAATCGAGGATGATGAGTAATCAATAGGCAGTACATGTAGTCTAAACTTACTAGAGAAGCAGCATCATATTCTAAGAAACATGGAAGGGAATCTATAAAATACTGGAATAAATTTTAATGAGCTTTTGACCCATCAATTGAAGGCATTAAAAACCTCACAATTAAATATATCACTTCTTTACAGGCCGATGTATAATACACATACCATGGAATCACTCACGGAATAATAAACAAAAACAAATAAGGTATGACAATTAATGGTAAGCAGGCAGATGATTGTGATTCAAACTAACATCAACCCAGATAATATGTAGCTACATATTTCTTAAAAAAATTTTAACTCATTGAGTTCTTAAGTACTAAAATAAATATGCAGCACCAACTTCTATCAGTTATCATATACCTTCAACGCTTTCCTGATTTGCAATTTAGATGCAGTTAATAAATGAAGCAGTTCAGCTGGCCCCTTGTATTTTTAATCTAGCTAGGAAAGTCTCTCAAGTGTCATCCCCAGATCTATTTCAGAGCTAGGCAATAGGGAATGGATACCCATGAGGAGTAGTTTTTGTTTCAGTCACCAACACTAAATAATTTTGGAGATATTAGCAATGTACAGTACCAGGAAAATGCCTAAAATTATGTAACATGCAGCAAAAAAATCTTCATATTCCGTTGCAACAGTCCAGCTGGCAAGAGCTGTCTGATGACAGTTCAAAAGAAGGGGCAGAGAACCCTGCACCAGCATAGTTTGCAGCCAATCGCTGTCCCCAAACATACCTCACACCCTCTCCTATTCATACAACATTGTCACATGCATATGAAGTGCTACAACAAGCCTGAGCCACAAAAACAAGCCCTTTCTTTGAATCACCAAAACAAAGGATTCTTCCTTTGGGTCCTTCACGCTCGTCGTCCCCTCTGCCTCCCTTCTTAAGGGAAGCCTTTTGTTTATACGTAACGTGGGTGTTTCCCTTTCTTACTTGGCAACCTTGTCCCCTATCCCAAACTAGACCCTCCTGCCTGTCATCGGACAACTTTCGGCGGCCTGACTGTGGGATGTAGAGCACTGGCCGTATATTTTTGTGCTGCTCGTTGCATAAATTTAGGCACTTTCCTTGTTCTTTCCGTCGCTAATATCTCAAAAGAAAGCTTTAGCGTTGGCGGCTGAAACAAAAACTATACCTCATGGGTATCCATTTCCTATTACCTAGCAAAACTTGAATGAGATCTGGTGGTGACACTTAAGGAACCTTCTCAGTGAGTTCACTCACTCAGTAATTTAACTTAAAGGTTGGTGAGGATAGAGCACATGCCAAACTTACCCACAGGAATGTGAATACATGTCTCACTTTCCGGGTAGGGAGGCTTATTCCTATCCCTGAGCCACTTCACACAACAAGGATTTTGCTTGGGGGTGTCTGAGGGCTTCACCCTAGATTTAATCCCAAGACCCTTTGATAAGCAGCCAAGTGTTATTCACTGTGCTCCCACGCTCTCCTAACCTCCGCTTATCTAAGTTAGCAACGTCAATTTAGGACACAGTTATTAATACACACCTTTCGGATAGCCCTTGTTCTGTCCCACACATAGAAATACCAGTCTCTCAGATTTTCTTCCTTCCTTTCGCTGAGGTCCATTATGTTGCAGACCATATAATTCATCGTCATGATCAGCACCTTGGATGGCCTCAGTTCATGTGGAAGGGGTTCTTCCTGATCTGCTGAACTTCTTGAGTACTGCTTGATGGCAACAAAGTGATTCATAGAATACTCCTGGAATAAAAGAATAACTATGAAAGTTGAGGCAGTGGTGCAAAAAATTATAAATTTATCTCATAATAATTTTCAGTGGTGTGACTGATCTAGTTCTCCAGTCCCAAAAAATGAATATATATATGTATAATTCATGCATCTCATGTCTAGATGAGCATTACCTAATTCTATTACAGCATAATAACTATCAGTAACTACAGATATTTTAAAACATAGTTACGGTATTAATGATAATGACATCATAAAGCAGAAATTATATTAGAAGCAACACGTTTTTATGAAACAACATCATATAGCAACAAAATTCATGCTATATGATGTCATAATGGTCAAGCCAACAAAAAGATCCCAGGTTCCCTAAGGACCTCATTACCTACTCAGTGTTGTAATACTCCATTCGAATTAGCTAAGTGACATAACTAAAAGACTACTACGTATTGAGTTCTACAATTATTTCCTTCTTAAATTAATAGCTGAAGGCAATACCTCATAGTATTTCTGTATGTTAGTCATGTTGAATGAAACTACTTTTTACTTCCCATAAAGCTTTTTACAATCCCAATCAATTTCAACAACATGTCATTTTCAGTTGGCTACCCCCTTGAAAATGACACGTTGTTGTTGAAATCAATTTGGGTATTTAAAAAGCTGTGTGGAAAGTACAAAGAAGTTTCCTTTAATATGTTTAACAATTCCTTCCTATTTTTCTACAAATATGCTTATCACAATACTATCAGAGCTCTAGAGCTGTTATTCACAAAGCCACAAGAAGTCATAATTTATACACAAATTTTTCTCTTGACTACAAAAATTTAACCCTTAGACTGCGGGAACGTTTTTAAATATTTTGTTTTCTGGGATGGCCAGGGAGAGTTAAGCCACACTAGCGATCCATAGAGCGAGTGAAAATGCACTTGGGCTATACCTGGGTAGCAATAAAAACTTTGGGAAACCGAAGGAGGTAGTTGAATGTTTAAAAACGTTTTTCCACAGTCAGCCTACAAAACGTATAAACATATTCCCACATTCAATCAGTGGTGGACAGTAACCTAGCCAGGGGGGGTTAGGGGGATCCGGACCCCCCTCTCAATATTTAAAAACACAATTATTTTCCTTCATAAAAGAAAACAAAATATTGAAAAATTATGAATTTTTAACAAATGAGTTTTTCTATTATGAAAAGTGTTAAAATTATTTTAAAACCCATAACTTAGTACCCTGTTTTTCAAAAATTTTCCCCCCTGGTTTTGGAACCCCCCCCTGAATAATTTTTCCTGGCTACGTCGCTGGCGGTGGAGTTCAGACCATAAGGTATCCATAGGAAATAAAGCATCTCTAAAAGCTAGATATACGGATAAACCAAGGAGTCACGCTCAACACCGGAGACTAATGTTTATCTTAGTGGCCGGAGTAAACTAAAACAATGTTGACTAAACCATAAGATTTAGGGAGAACAGCTGCAACTTGAACTTGCTGAAAAATTATTCTGATATTTAACAATAGTAATGATAGTTCATGAAATTTAAAAAAATGGCCGATTGATATTAGAGGCGGAATCATGTTAGAACATAATCATTTGAGAGGACATATTAGTTCAAAGAAAAGAAGCCACAACACAAAAAGCAGAATTTAATCTAAGTGTGTTCTAAAATAAACCTAGTAGGCATTTGTTAACTTAACTTCCCAATGAACAGCCATTTTTACAATCTAGTGCATTAGAAACTATCCCAAATTAAAAGTTCAGAATGAGGCATTTTACCACACCTTTGTCTTTTTCAGTTCATAAGAATGAACTTGACGCTGACTCTCTCTCAAATATCGCTCTTTCTCGGGACACATGTCCGGACAGGTTCCAAGTAATCTCCCAGAAACTCCCAGTTGTTTGTGCTGTTTCTCCCGCTCTGAAAGAAAATTAATAATGTACCAAGTAATAAAAATTAAGTAGCCAAGAATACATACGAGTGGGCAAGGCCGTAGCCAGAAAATATTTTTGGGGGGGGTTCATGGAATAGTAGAGAAACATAAAATTATTTTTATAAGATAAATAAAATAGCGTATACGGTTAAATATATATATTTACTATAAACCCTTGAAGGAAAACATAAATATATTGCTATAAAATTGAATTTAGCCTTCTAGCTTTTTTTTTGCAGCGACCAAATGAATTAACTCCTCGGTGTCGATGTCAATTCTGCGGTCACTCAGGAGGCTCATAAGTCACTCACCTCTCTGCTATTCACAGCACTATTATTTCACACACTGCACTACAACTACACACACTGCACTTACAAATTCGCCTGGATAATTATTGACTTAAGTCGCATTGGACTACTAGATGTCCCTGCGCCGCTATATAATATCGTTGAGTGTAGGGGTGGACGGGTCAAAATTTTAAGGTTCAGGTCGGGTATTTTTTTTGACCCTTGGGTCGGGTCGGGTCTCGGGTCAGGTCGTATCCAATATTTGATCATAATTTTTTTCTTGAAGCAGAAATGTCAAAAAATATGTTTATGAAGGCCAATAAAAGGAAATAAAAATAAACAATCTATACCTAAATGGTAGATTAGTTTAAGTGTATTCACTCAAAACAGAAATGCAAATGCATATCTGAAACAGACTACTACAAAAATAACACAAATAAATACAATACTAAGTTGGATAATGAGGTCAAGGTAAAACAAACATCTTCCTGTATTTCCTGTAAATATATCCCAAAGTCAATTCTTCCAGTGCACTCAATTTCAGATAGGCTATTATTAAACTCAATGGCCCATATTACAAATGTTTAAAATCAATGACAAATATACACAAGAAATATTTTGTTTCCATAAATGTGTTACTCTTTAATTACAAAAGGTTAAAGAAACCAAAAACTCAGTCTTAAAAAAATAGAATGATAACTGATGAAAGCTAATAACAATTATCACTATCCATTAATATATGCCTTATAATAATGACTTATGTCTAGTTATTTACTATTAATTACACAATCTATAAATTATTAGTTTTTTGCCAGAAGTGAAAAATATTAAACATCAAGAGTTGTTATATGAACGGGTAGATGGAAGGAAAATACTCGTTCCGTATTCTAGACTTCACAGATAGCCGCTTAAAATAGGCAAAAATGGAAAGCATGGCAATTTTTATAAACTTATCCTCACATATATAATTTTAATGAACTTAAAAATAAAGCTGTTAATATTGATTCCACTCCAGCCAAAAACAATCCTTTTAAATCAATGTTAAACATTTCTAAGATATCAGTTGCTGAGATAAAGTCGTAGTGGCATTGACAACAGCATTGGCATCTGCAACGGCCTTTTAAGAACAGGTCGGGAGTCTCCTTCATCTATGTCTCCGTAAACTAAAAGAATGATATAAATATCATCATTTACCTTCACAAACCTTAATGAGGTTAGGCTTTAAAAACTTTTCAGCCTAACCTGGTGCCTAGCCGAGAAGTTTTATTCGTTACCGCAGGTGCTAAAATGGATAAGAAATGGAATATATATGCCGTATCCCATTTGTCACGTTATTATCGATCGGAAAGAAATAATATTTCAGCCCAATAACGCATATATAATGTTCAGCTGAAAATATGGAAGTCAATACCAATCACCCGTGAATATTTCTTTATAGTCCCTACTATTTCATAGTTCAGTGACGGAGTCAGACTGAAACGTAATTGGGCCGGCAGTCGTCACGACTGCCTGTCACCACTCCTCGCTACTGCGTAGATATTAGAAACTACTATCTGCCTTTAGCGCCCTTAATTGATGCTAGCCTTCTAATGTCAGCTAGTTCTGATTATTGCATTCTAATATAAAATAATGTCTAACTTTTACGTTACTAAGGTTTTCTTAAGATCGCTATTTACATAGGAAATATTCGCTGGCTTGTATTTTACGACTTTTTATGCCATAAAATGTATGAAATACAGTGAAACCTCTATACAACGAACCCCTATACAACGAAATTTTAAGAAAACCCCTCTATTTCGAAGTTAATGGCCCGGTCCCGGTTCCTTCCAATGGTTAATGCACGCAAAAAAACCTCGCGTAACGAACCTCTCTAACTACGAAAACTCCGTACAACGAAGTCCACTCTTGGGCCCAAAACAGGAAAAGTGCCCCTCTAGAACGAATTATTGAGAATAAACGCAGTATTTTACATTTTATAATTTTTCCTTAGATATTTACGTAATAAGCAGGAAGTAGAACTACAGCGTAGGGTGCCGTTGACGTGTCTGCTAAGGCAATGAAGATAGTATCGACGGCAACATCGGAAAAGGCGCAAGCTCAAACGAGCCCTTGGATTCACATGCATATTTTCTAAACGCGTGAGAGTGTAACGCGGCCCCGATAAGTCATACTATGTAGAACTGGCTAGCCACCATCTGCTTGTCTCGTATCAACTCACTCTGCGACCCCTGTTCCGAAAGTACGTATCAAATGTCTCTTCGGAGTTATTGCGAGCGAAGTTGGGAGGGGAGTTGCCTTTTTCTACGTATCAAATGTCTCTTCGGAGTTGTTGCGAGCGAAGTTGGGAGGGGAGTTGCCTTTTTCTCCCCCTCCCCCCCAGGTAGCTGGAGGGTGAGAGCGGGTCGGATGACTAATGGACCGAGAGGGGCGGGGGCGTAACAGTGGCAGCCGGCCAGCTGTAACCCAGTACAGAAAGGTAACCTGAGAAGATTTCTACGTAATGTGATCTTGCTCGGTGAAGGCCATAGTCAACTAAGATAACTACTGATTACTCATCCACTCCTCTATCACCCTTCTCAGCTAACGGGGAGCGAAGCATTGGCTTTATTTGTACCTACTTTTTCTTATGGTGGGAACCGTCGGAGTTGACAATGTATGTTTACTAGGGCGAAGTATTCAAAACTTCATTGGTTGGTGTACAACCAATGAGCGCAAATTTTTGTCTACTCTGTCCCCATCCCAGAGGAAAATCTGGAGAATCCCCTCCACCAAATATATATATATATATATATATAACCGTCTTTTCCTTGATGGATGTAGTCTGTTAACCTGCAAGTGGTGCGTTTGCTCGAGATCGTACATATATTTGCTCGATTGCTTGAGGATACCATCTTCATTGTGTTTATGGAACGCCCATAATTCGACGGGGATCTGGTCCAACTGGAAGAATTTCGAAGCTGATTTGGATTCCACGCCGATCGCCAAGAAATTTAATACTTGTGACACGGATTGGGCGAATACGTTGCGGAAGACAGGTAAGACTGAAAGCATTTTATTTGATGATTCTCTACCAATTTTTCTATTACGTCATGAAATTATTTTGCCCTTTAAAATCACTGATGTTTTGAAGTATTGCATCTCGTAAAGTAATTCATCTGTTGCAATTGTATAATAATTAAAGGCAATTTATTTCACAATTTTGAATAAAATTATCAGTGATCCTTCAAGATATAGCATTTTAACTACGTTTTTGATAACAAAATATTGGTACTCAAAAACTGCAGCTCCACTTTCACGGCTAATTATTACGTTCTAGCGCTTTATCCTATTCCCTTCCGTAAATTCCCATCACCTTTGGCAATAAACCTCTCCGTACCTTTACCCTACCCTTTCTCCTAGTGACATGGTATGACGAATGGCCTGAGGTGCCTTGCCTATCACATCATACCTTTCCTCTTCCCGTTCCCCCTTCCAACCCGCCACGTCCCTCCAGCGCACCCGTTCCCCACTTGACCAGTCACTAACTCCGACCAACCAAATTTTCATGCATGGTACATACCTGATGGCATCGCTAAGCAATGTCAAGTAACGTAAAAGAATTTATCTTTTACGTTACTTGACATCTTTTACGTTTTGCTCAAAACCAAATATTTTTTATCTATCGAGGAATCACTGATGATATAAAAAATTTGTCTAGTCTTCAACTTATTTTATCTTCATCGCAATGGATTCAGTAGTAACAAAGATGCGACTCTTCAGACTCGAATATCTTTCCTGTGTGCGAGGACAATTGAAGTCTGGAACTCATTCCCTGTTCGCTTTACTGATTATTAGGAGCTGAGAAAATATAGGAATAGTCTGTCCTAGTCTGCTTTAGTCATTACCTGTGGAAACGGCTGCACGAGTTGATTGTGACAACAGGACTTGCTTCTACGGTACGAACTGGAAAATATTTTGAGATTATTCTTTCTTATTATCTCGGTTATTTTTATTCCTTCCTTATTATTATAATTATTCCTTTACAGTAAAATGGCCAATACCACCAAAAAACGCCGACAACTCTCCATTGAAACGAAGTTGCAAATTTTGGAATCGGTCGACACTGGAGAGAAAAAAACGGCAATTGCGGAGAGATTTAACATTCCGGCATCCACACTTTCCACAATTATTGCCAACAGGCACAAGATGGGAAATGGTATTGAGAAATTTGGTCCGGAAAGGAAGAGGTCTCGGTCATGCAAAAATGACGAATTAAGGCCGTATCACACTAGCGACTGCGGCCGGCGCTGCGGCTGCGACCGCGACTGCGACTGGCCCGTCGACCAATCAGAGCGAGGCAGTCGACGCTGCGACTGCGACTCCGAAGAATAGCCGACCGGCTATTCTTCTGAGTCGCAGTGGCAGTCACAGCCAATCAGAGAGCTCCATTTCAATCTCGCGCGCTTGCGGCAGACGTGTTTGTTTGTTTTGGTTACCGTAGCGAAGGAAGTTCAAGAAGGTTATAAGATAACGCTGAGATAATTTCGGATTTTTAAAGTGAAGATGGAAGCCCAGTATATTGGATATTGCACCCGAGTACACAGGTGAATGAAAATGAAGTACGTTTTAACATATTTTAGGAACATTTTCAACAATTGCTGCTCTCTATCTATTCTTTGGGATTTCGTAAACAAACATGCCACAAGCAGAAACGTTCATACGTGCGCATGCGCGATCGTGGCGTCGGCCGCAATGTGTGATGGGGTGCAGTCGCAGCCGCAGCCGAAATCGCGGTCGCAGCGGCGGTCGCAGTCGCTAGTGTGATACGGCCTTTAGACAGGAAAGTATTTGAGTGGTTTACGGAAGTGAGAAGTGCCAATATCCCGTTATCTGGGTCCATCCTACAGGACCGGGCGAAAACAATAGCCCTAAAATTAGGGATAGATGATTTCCACGCCTCTAATGGATGGCTCTCAAGATTTAAGCGTCGCGACGCGTCGGTGGAATTTGACGACTCTCAGGGTATGTGGGGAGGAAGCAGCAGTCGACGTGGCCGTGGTGGAGGAGTGGAAGAAAAATTTGCCTTCCTTGGTGGCTGGGTATGATCCCAAAGACATTTTTAACGCCGATGAGTCTGGCTTCTTCTATAATCTCCTTCCGGACTCCACGTTAGCTACCAAGGGAGAAATTTGCCATGGGGGCAAACGAAGTAAAGAAAGATTGACCGTTCTTTTCTGCACTAACAGTGACGGGTCAGAAAAGTTGAAGCCTTTCGTGATTGGTAAATTTGCTAGTCCGAGGTGCTTCAAGCATGTTAAAAAATTGCCATGCCGTTATGGGAATAACAAAAGTGCGTGGATGACGGCAATTTTATTTAGAGAGTGGCTCGCATCACTTGACGCAGTCATGGGGGGTAAAAATAGAAAAATTCTTCTTTTCCTTGACGGCTGCACCGCTCACAAAACATCAGATATGAAACTGAGAAACGTGAAAGTCGTACATTTTCCCCCTAATTGCACGAGCAAAGTGCAACCACTCGATCAGGGGATTATTTCCCTCGTGAAGAGGGCATATAGAAGGCAGCTGGTTGAATATCTTCTACCTAGAATAGGAAACACGGAAGACATCAAGTCACTGAAGTGGAACATCCTGCAAGCCATTCAGCGTCTCTGTGTTGCATGGGATGGAGTAGAGAAGAGCGCAATCACGAATTGCTTCAGGAGGGCAGGCTTTCCCGGAGAGATGGACGTCCAAGACGACCCACAGCCGGAGGAGAGGGAGGAATGGGGCGAAGTCGCACAATTGCTAAACATTGAAGGGGTATCTTTCGAAGACTTTGCAAACATTGATGATGATCTCGCTGTTTTTGGCAAGAATGAGGATCCTGAAATAATCACAGAGACGCAGGATGTGAGCGATGAAGAGAGAGAAGAGTCCAGCAATTGCGTAGTGCGCCCCAGTTGGAAGGAAGTGGTGGACGCAGTAGATGTTTTGGAGCGAGTTTTTATTACTTCAGAAGATGGAATAGAAAATTTGAAAATTCTGCGGCAGGTTGAGCAAGCAGCCAGTAAAGAAATGAGAAAAAGGATGAGGCAGACAACTTTGCAAAACTATTTTAAATAGAATAATTTTGGATTAAAAAACTTAAAAACAGATACCGTCTCTTATTTATTAAAAATATTATTTAAACCCATTTTTTTCGAAATTTGTTTAAACTTCCTAAAATGTACTCATTTGAAAAGAATATGGAATGTTTCGGCTGAGGTAAGTCTCAAGAGAGCTGTCTGTATATACAGCGAGGACAGTAGACGATGTTGTATTTATATTTGTGAGGAGGTAAGTGAAGGAGAGATAAATCGAAAGGCAGATTACTAATACATGAATTTTGTCCTCCTTCTGGGTGTGTGTCAAATAAGTTGGGTTACTTGAAGAGCGGCAGACCACAGGGTCACGCACTGTCGGAGACGCATGAGATTTTGGTTAGGGGAAGGGGAATCACTGAGGAGAGGGATGGCTCCCCGAAGAAACGTGGAAGTGGAGGGGAGATAACAGCAGCATTGTAGAGAAAGTCGCCTAAGTGCGTAGTTCTTCTTCCTTTCAGAGGGGAAATGTTATTGAATAATAGACATTTTGGTATGAAATGTTTGGGAGTGGTTAGTTGTAAATCCACTCCTTTCCTCCTCATTTCAGTGCGTGCGTGGGGTTAGACTTCTTGCTGTGTCCAACTGGAAACATCTCCATTCCAAATTGTTAGCATGAAATATTACCAGTGCAACTAGAGTTTTCAGATTATCGATCTTCGCCTGGTTTGGGCAGAAGTCCTTCAAGTGTCATAAAAGACGCGAAAAGGAGTGGGATCAGGTTCTTTCACGTGTTTTTATTCTCTGCTAACGTAACGTAACTGATTGCTAACGTAAGTCGTATTGAATTGGTTAGATAGTGCTTTAGTGACTAATTATCCCAGTTTAATAGTTATGGCCTGCAAATGGCACATACGAGAGATACGTTCGGTAAAGGACTGAAAAACCACAAACCTCGCTTAAAATTGACTAACAATAAGTATGAAGAGGTGAACTGGATGAATTCCCAGCGATTCCAACTGTCCTTATACTCGGGGAATACTTAGTTGTTGTTTTTTGTCTATCAGTGGGTAAAGTAATTGCGTAAGCTTGGTTTCGCTGAGCGTATGACTGAAGACGGTTCCGGGATTTCCTTCCTTACCTTCCCATTCTATCCTCTCCCGAGGGCGTCGGCGGGCTCCTTTGTCGCGACGACCCCCTCCTTTTCCCTACCTTTTTACCACCCCCTCCTTAGGTAACTCGGGCGTATAAGTCTCGGACTTGGTTCTCGGGCTAAAGTTGAAACCGTATGGAGATTTTTAGTCTCTCCTAAACACTGGATGAAAGGCGACAAAGCGTGGATTCAAATATTATCCTGGCTTACTCGAGGATAGTACTGCGTTTTGGCACCGAGGAATGGGTGTACCAGCGGAATACTGATCGTGTCCAGCTTCTATTAAGTTATACCTGAGAGGAGTATCGGTCATACTGAATGCATTATCATCTGAGATTGCCATTGTTACTTCGATTGCCGACTTCCACGATTTTACTCGTGGTAACTAACACGCCCCACCTAACTTCCATCGTCGTTTATAGATATTAGTACATACCGGTCACGAACATAGATATTTACCGGAATTTCAATAGGATGCCAACAATGCACTTTATTTCGTAAGTCTTTGGGCAATATTGCTCTTTCAGGCAAATTTGCTGCACAAAACTGCCATTTGATATCGACTTCAATTATTACACTCAAAGAATAATGCCGACTAGATACTCAGGAAAATTATGGATCACTCTTTTAGACGTGATCCTTTGACATTAATTAAAAAAAAATTGTTTATCATCACTCTAGGGAAGGTTTTAATGGCGAATGAAGCAAGATTGATAAATTTACTCGACTTGCATCGTAAAGCACACGGAACACTTTGTGCCCCTGCGAAGACGCAACCCGCTCGTTACCCCTATACAACGAAACCCTCTACAGCGAAGTCATGATTTTCCCGGTCCCCTCAAATTCGTTGTACGGAGGTTTTACTGTATGTTATATTTTGAGAGCACTGTCACAAATGATGGCCATAATCAATTTAAAATGTTGCTGGGAACAATAGAAGTTATAAAAAAGAAAAGTGAAATATTTTTCGCGATGGATAAAATTCTCGCGATGGATAAAATTCTCGCGATTTTCGACCCGACCCGATTTTGACCCGAGATTTGAAACGGCCCGACCCAAAGGTCGGGTCAGGACGATGACCCGACCTGACCCGAAAATTTCGGGGCCCCGTCGACCCCTAGTTGTGCGAGCACCAAGCGAGCATAAAGTATCTATTTAATTTTTTCATTTCGGAGGGGGATCAATCCCCCTTGATCCCCCCCCCTGGCTAGGGCCTTGCGAGTGGGATATATAACTGTACTTTCCACCACCAATTCCTAATCTCAGGGAAACATGTCTTAATAATCACTTATTAAAACTGGCTAAGGTCGGAAAGTTTTCTTCGTTTGATAAGGTATTAATAATCCTTATTTAAGCCAAGCGCTACCAGCCAGCAGGGTACTCAGCTACCCGCTAGCAGCCTGAGTCGTATCAGCGCTAAGCCTCACCTCAAGGTCACCTCACAGGCGGCAGCGGGAACCAGAAATACGTCACACGGAGAAATTTCCCGGCATTCATACTTACCCGTCGCGTTTTCGCGCGCTTGAAAATTTTCACTTTTCATTTAATCGCGAAAAACAGATATCATAATTTAAAAATCTAAAAGCATGAAATACGTACTCCAGGAGTAATAATCTTTCGATTTAGGTAGTAAAAAAATAATAGGAAACCACCCTATTGTCATGGCAATGTATAAGAATGTATACAAATTTTATACAGGCTTATACAATTTTTTCATAGGGGAGGTCAGACACAAGTATAGAATGAGAAAATTTACAGGGAGCATCTGCAACATAACTTGATATCTTCATTAATTTTGACCTCATGGGACATGATTTATGCAGTTTCAGGAAAATTAAAACTTTTCAAAAATGAATACAGCCAAAGTAATTAGCAATTATTTTTTGGGGAATACAAAAAAATTGGAAAAAAGCAAACAAAATTTTTCCTTCACTTTTCATCCCTTATAATTCAAAAATGAAACAACCAAGATGGCCGCCAGTAAGAGAGCACGCAAAACTTCAGCTCCTGTGTTTTTTTGTATTTGTGCCTTGAGTTTTGCACTTTTCGTAAATATTGCGGTGCGTGTATCTACAGTTGTGTGTGCTAACCGATCACAGTCTTTCTCGGATTCATTACCAATAGTGTTGTTTGGCTACAGAAGTTTTTCCTTTTCATCTTTCGCTGCGAGTGGTTTCTCTCCCTCTGACCTCCATCCTTCGGGCGCCCATCCGCCCAAGCCTCGGCGATCCCTAGGCCACTCTCCTGGGGCCTCGACGCCCTCTTACCCTCGGTGTGCATTTGTGGTGCTGCTGCTAGTGATTCTCTCCGGAGACGTAAACCTTAACCCTGGCCCTCCCAGTGTTTCCCAAGTGCATTTGTACTATCAAAATGTGAGAAGTGTAAAAAACAAACTTTCTACTGTTGATTCCCATTCACAAGAGTTCTCTCAGTTAGACATTATTGCGCTTTCTGAGACCTGGCTTAATCCTGCCGTTAGTGACTGTGAGTTATCCTTTTCCAATTCCCATTCAGTGTACCGTCGGGATCGACTATCCAGAGGTGGTGGTGTGCTCCTTGCCATCAACTCACAGTTCCCCTCAAAACGCCGCAAAGACCTCGAGACAGAGTGCGAAATAGTGTGGTGTGAAGTTCATCTACCCACAAACAAACTTGGAAAATTAGAAAAAGTTTTTGTTGGTTGTTTTTATCGTCCCCCCGCGAGTGATATTAGTGTCCTTGAAAACTGTCTCGACTCTGTATTAAGGGCTATTGATCTCGGCCCAATTATCTTGGTGGGTGATTTTAATTTGTCTATTCGCTGGGAGTCCTCAATGTCCGGCCATTCTCTTAATGCAGACGATAACTTTTTCTTGGAACATTTTATTCATGCTCTTCGCCTACCGCAACATAACCTCCACAACACCCGTGACCTGGCAACGTTGGACCTACTCCTTTCTACCGTCACCCCTGAGGCTATTACCCCCGGGCGAAATATTTTCGACTCGGACCACGAGTCCCTGGATGCGACTTTCCTTTTTAAAAGTTCTCAGAAGCTCCGCAGAGTTCAACCCACGACCCCCGCCCCCCGCCCAGTCTGGGCAAAGGCTTGCTGGAAGGACATAAATCACTGTCTCGACTTAATACCCTGGGGTGTTGTTTCCTCTTTGTCCCCTGAAGAAGCAGTGGACTTCCTCTACGCAATCCTTGAGAGCGTCACTAAAGACTTTGTCCCGATCGCCAGCCCCAAGACGAAAAAATTCCCATTCTGGTTTAAAACTGAAACAATCCACATTTTAAAAAACAAGAACCGTGCCTGGTACCTTTTTAAGTCCTTTCCCAATACTCACACTCGCCGTTCCTTTTCTGACCTACGCCGTTATTCAAAAACCCTGATCCGTCGAGATTATGAAGAATATGCCCAAACCCACTGCTCATCCGTTGCATCCAATCCCAAGAAATTCTGGTCCTTTGTCAATCGTCGTCGTAACCGGCCTCGCATTCCGAATTCCATTTCATACAATGACCTCAGCGCAGTAGATTCAGAGAGATCTAATCTATTTCTTAGATTCTTTTCTGAATGCCTTAAAACTCCTTCTAGTTACCCTCTAACCCATGATCATGCACTTACTCCAAATACCAATCACTGCCTATCCCAAATTCAAACCGACCCTCGGGAAGTCTACTCTTATCTTTGCAAGATTTCCCCCCATCGTTCCCCTGGTCCTGACGGTCTCAGCCCTATTCTCATAAGAAACTGTGCTTCCTCCCTCGCACTACCCTTATCCATAATATTTAACCGTTGTTTTTCTCTCGGAGTTTTTCCACCGCAATTTAAATTTGCTAACGTCACTCCAATTCACAAATCTGGGTCGAAAAGTAATGTCTCCAATTACCGTCCCATTTCTCTACTTCCAATTCTCTCATCAGTTTGCGAGAGAATTATTCTAAACAGGCTCTGTTATTCCACGTCCCCTTTTCTATCTTCCTGCCAACACGGCTTTCTCCCTGCGAGATCATGTTTAACTAATTTGTCAGTTTTTCAGCACCATGCTGTTGCCTCAATATCTAAGAAAGCCCAACTTGATGCAGTATTTATTGACTTCTCAAAGGCTTTTGATTCCCTCAACCATAGTCTCCTCCTTCATAAAATAAGTAATAGGTTTAATATCCATGGTAATTTTTTCAGCCTCTTATCTAGCTTTATTAGTGACAGATACCAGCGCGTCATTCTTTCTGGCGTCTCATCTAGTTGGTCTCCTGTAACTTCAGGAGTTCCCCAAGGCAGTGTTCTAGGACCATATCTATTTAATTTATACATTGACGACTTAGCCTCCCTTATTCCCGCCTCGCAAGCCCACATGCTGTTTTACGCTGACGACTGCAAAGTTTTCAAAACCATCCACACTCCCGCTGACTGCCACGAACTGCAAAACGCTTTAAATACCATTTCACGCTGGTGTCTTACCTGGGAACTAAAGCTCAATGAGCGTAAGTGCAATACCATGTCCATCAACCTAAAAAAATTCCCGCTTAACTTTAATTACACTTTAAACTCAATACCCGTGAATCGCAAGTCGTCAGTGAAGGATCTTGGCGTATTAATTGATACAAAACTAAATTTCTCCGAGCACATAGAAACAGTTAAGTCTAAGGCCATGTCCCTTTTAGGCCTACTATACAGATACTCGGAAATCAAAGAACCACAAGCTCTTCGTTGCTACTTTTCGACAATTGTCCTCCCTGTTATAGCCCATTGCTCTCCTATTTGGGCGATGTCGGCTCCGTCAAATCTCTCCGCCTTTAAATCTCTTACTAACTTTTTCTCAAATATAGTAAAATATAGAGTACCTCACATGCGTAATATGCCCACTAACACCATTCTAACTTCTCTCTCCATTCACAATCTTCCTTCTGTATGTCTCAAAAGTGACCTTAAATTTATCTACAATATCCTGAACTCAATCACAGACTGTCCTGAACTCCTTTCTTTTCTTAATTTCCGAGTACCCTCCCGCCCCACGCGCACCCACTCACTGCTCCACACACCAGTTCCCCGATTATCACTCATTCAACGCTCACTTTTTTACCGCCTTCCTTCACTTCTGAATTCCCTTCCTCCGAGTATTGATCCCTTTTCCCTATCCCCGAAAGTCTTTACTAAACTGGCTCTATCTTATCTCTCTGAACATCAGTAACAACGCTTCCCATTTCTTACCATTGCTACAATTTTCCTTAGTTTAATATACTTGTGTCCTTTAATTTCGAGGTTTTGATTCTCGTTATATTCTATGTACGTGATTTTTTGCATATTTTAGGTTGATGTGATTCCCGTAACATTATGTGTATTTTATTTCTTGTTATATATTATTTATTATCTTATTATTGCGCCACTGTAAATTGGCAATAATTGCTGTATGTGGGCTTTTGAAATAAATAAATAAATAAATATAATAGGGAACTTGCATATATTTCAGATATAATCAATAGCCCCAAAATTATATAAAAATATATGTTTGCATACCTCGGTGAAAGTTTTTTTATTATTTTATGACGTGGTTTGCGATATTTAATGCATCAAAGTTCACGAGGATTTTCAAATGCAAGTGAGAATCGAAAACGCCCGATGATTGGCTGGTAGAAAAGTGACGTCATAGTTCAGTACGAGGAGGCACGGCGGCACGGCCATAGTAGAGGTTGCATACTTGAATACAAGCGACGGCCTGGTTATGATTCATTTATTGAAGTGCAGACGTATCGGAGTTGTTCATTGTGACTTCAGGGCTATTATTTCATTTATTTCTCCTCCATTGAAAGCGATAGATTGCGTAAAGATGAAGGAATATGGTTATTCCTAGGCTGATCCTAGCAAGCTTCCTGTTACTGATTCCATCATGATAACAGGGTATTTTAGTGAAACTGTAGACTTCGTCGGCTCGGAAAGTCGATGCCGAGAAATGGAAAGGTAGCTGATGTGCATCTGTAATGTTTTATAGTTCATAACAAAGTGAGACTTGCGTATAATATTGGCGAAAGCGTATACTCATGTGTATTCTTTTGGCAGTCCGGTAGAGTCTTATGGTGAACTTATTTCCACCTCGAAGCTGTCGATGATACTTTCAACTTAAAAATACCTTGCCTGGAGGGCGAGAGGAAGCTCTGAGGAAGCCAGACTATCAATGTTTCAATTTAGTAGCGATAATATAAACGAACTTCCAACACAATCTAGCATCTTGTGACTCAAAAACCCTGAAGCCACTTCCTATTCTGCAGAAAGAATCGGTCAATCGCACTTCGATCAATATAATAAACACAACGTCTTCAGGTGTTAAGAAGTCACTTTTGTAATGAAAGCCTTCCTAAAGTAGCATTAAAATGTGAATATTTTCCAAACAGAGTCTTTAATACATTTTGGGAGCTTTTCTCACGATATATCTGTAACCTACTCTAAAGGCGAGCTCATCGTCATTGCGATCGGTTGTCATTTGCACTTAAAAATTCCGCATCGGAAATCCTAGAGGGATGGCCTTCGACGATGACCGTGATAACCTGCACTCTCACTATCACTGGAACCCGTGGTGAAAATATCATCCCAATCCTATTTCTATTTGGTTTTAACTGGGGAAAGAGCAACATAGAACTGCACATTCTTTGGGCAACTTTGGGTTTGACTTTCCCTCAAACACCCCATTTCCCCTGTGGTGCACATCAGTCCTATCTTTATACGATGGCCTGACAACCTTTAAATGGATCCTTGGTTTATCCTGACAACCAACTAAATGGAAATTGCTGATCCACACGTCTTTCTCTATCTCCACAGTTTCCAAATCAAGGGCCGCGGAACATTCCTCTTGTGACTCAACTTTTTCTGAAAAGCAAGCAACGGCGTAGAATAAAATCAAAGAATGCTGCGATTCACTTTTTGTGACCACCTCTGGATTCCATTCTTTTTCCATCTACAACTTCCTTTATCTTTCGGGGTAAACTATGGGACAAGATAATGTTTAAATATTTTCATTAATTTATAACAAAATATAAGTTCTAAAAATACCCAAAAGCCATTTTATTAATCCGCACTGATGAGTGTAAATGAATGTGGAAGATGAATGCTGTAGACGTAGTAGTTTTCCCTAGGTTGAGTTGCAAAATTCATGAAGTTGACAAAACGGCTAATTTTTCGGTGCGCGGAGTCATTTATTGCACTGGCCGTGTCTACATTTTTGAATTTTTTTGTAATAAAATAAATCAGAATTTAGGATAAAATTTCCTTTAAAATGACATATAGTTCATTATTATAGCATGCAGTGAAGCCAGGATATAAATTTGCAAAGTACAGCGGCACATCATTTTGACGCCGACAGTAGAAGAAAACGCTGTCTTCTTGGCTGGCACTCGAATGCATGAGAATCAACGTTGCTCTATATTTTCATATTTCCTCCCTTGATTTTAAACATCATGGAATATTCTATGTCCTTCCGTAACTGAAATTGAACAAGTGCCATAAATAATTTGAGTCCATCGTAACCATCGAGAAACACCTATCTCGATTTTTGTTGAGAAGTTGAGTTTTTATTCTACGGGGGCCGAATTATCGAAAAATCTCAGTATCAAGTTATTCAGTCGATGAAATATGGAAATATTATTTATATTAAAGTTATCTTCGCTCACATAGCACACGGGTTTATCATTCCGTTTATTATACTCTTATTTTTCCGTAACGCTCATCCCGACAGATGGCATGCATCGAGGCTTTTCTTCTAATTTCCTCCGTGGGAATGCAGACGAAAATTCTTTCTGGGGTGTTATTGCACAGAGGAACAATGCACCACTTGTAATTTTTCCTTATTTCACCCATGTTCTCCTTTAAACGCAACGTGGCTCTTCCAAACCTGCAGTTACTGGGCTTGGATCTGGACTCCTACTGAACTATGACGTCACGGCCTAAGATTAGTGGGGGCAGTATTTTTTAGCCCGCGAAACTCGGGAGACTTTTGGGAGTCATTTTCTAGTGTATAAACTGAATTTTAAGCAGAAAAAAGTATATTGCGGTACTAAGTGTTTACTGTAGTATATCAGCATACTGTTTATAAAAAGTATGCAATTTCCCTATTGTTTTCTCAAGGAATAGAGGACTTTTACAGGCTAACAGGCTCCAAAAATGAAGAAGACAATGAAATTGGCTGGCAAGGTTATGACCACGGTCATTTGGGATGCACATGGAATAATCAACACCAATTTCGTGGAAAAGGGAAAAACCATAAAATGAGAGTAGTATGCATCATTGTTGGACCGATTGAATGAAGAAATCAAGAAAAAAACATGCTCACTTGAAACCGAAAAATATCCTCTTTCATCAAACAATGCACGGGTGCAGTTGCAATGGCAAAAATTAAGGAATTTAAGTTCTAATTATTACAACATCTACCAATTTTGGCCCCCAGGGAATTTTTCTTATTTCACAATTTGAAGAAATAGCTTGGCAGACTAAGGTCCCTTTCACATGGATGCAAACGGTCCATGCTCCGCTTGTGGCTAAGGTTCCATTGACGTTAATGGGAGCTAGCTTTAACATGAGTGTGGACCGTCCAGACACGGAGGAGCTATCCACGTTGCCCATCCACCCCGCGGATCATTCACATACGTACGGGCCACAGATAAAGTTTTGTGCTTACACATGAACGCAGATGGCTGATGCGGACCAAGCAGATTTGTCATTGGAAATAGAGCGAGCTTGGAGTTTGTGATTGAGAACAGTGCGAGTGCGTCTTCCCACCATGTATAGTGAAAGGGAGTGGACATGCGAAAACAATTGAAAAACTTTTAATCATCAGCATGAACCACAGTAAATGTGGTCACGAAAGCGGCTTTTAATTTTCTTATTGCCACAATAGAGTAAACCCAAAACCTCCTTTTACGAGCACTTTTTTTCCAGTTTTTCTAACCTGGTATACAGCAATTGCTTGAATTGCACTTGGCAGTGCAACGTTCTTCTACCTTGGCAAGCTGCACCGGCTGATATTATGCCAGACGTGGGTGGATTTCATCCGCACCTATGTGAACAGCAGCGACTGCTCTCCGTGCCCCGTGCGCATAGCGCAGACCGTACAATTATTATGCCAGACGTGGGCGGATTTCATCCGCACCTATGTGAACAGCAGCGACTGCTCTCTGTGCCCCGTGCACGTAGTGCAGACCATACGATTCCATGTGAAACGGGCCTAAGGTTTACCTCCAATGAGGTCATCACCCAAATGAATGCCTATTTTGAGGAGCTTCCAAAATCCTACTACATACATATTTGGATGACTTTTGGAGAAATGCTTGCAAAAATGTATAGAGCTAATAGGAGATTATGTTGGAAAAAAATTATCCAAATGTATTTGTTTTTCTACCTTTCTTTAAACACTTATTGAACCATCCTCTTACTTTGCTACCTAGGCTGTGTGCCTCATTGTATCATGAATATTTTACGTACCTATGTCTACAAAGATTGCATACATATTTTATAACTTAATCATTATCACATAACTGATAATTTCAGGCTTTACTTTGTGAAACCTCTCCATATTGGAAATAAAGAAGAAGATGTAACCACGTTACGAAACCCAGGTCGTGTCCATATTAAATAGTGAACCTTACAAAGTTCTATTTCTTTATTTCCAATAATCATCATCAGTTTAATGTGGCGATGACTAGAGGATAGGAATATTGCTTTCTCAAAAATATTCGTATGATTATTTAGTACACCAATCTATTCCACCAGGTGTATCTTAGAGATAAAACAATTCAATGAAAACATACCTATTCTAATTAATTTATCTCTAGCTTCTAAGACTCGATATTTTTCCTCAGATGTTTTAGCTGGTTTCTTAAGAACTTCTTGTAAGTCTGGCACCGAGGCAGTCTTACTGAACACCACATCAACAGGAGATGGAGCAATATCTGCTTTCTCCTTCCTCTTGCCTCTAGCCCTTGGCACTTTTGCTGGTTTAACATCTTCCGCTTTGCTAGTCGATGGAGATGACTCTGATACTTTTCTTCTGAAAAATGAACAGAGAATCAATTATTTTAGAGATTCAATAATCTTTTTTTAAGGAAAGAGGTGAGAATAAGGAAAGGGGTGAGACAAGGGTGTGCACTATCCCCCTTAATTTTTAATGTTTACATAGAGAAAGCGATCAATGAAATCAAGGAGAAAGCTTCAGGTGTCAATATCCACGGAGATTAGGATTTTTTACTAATAATGATGATGATGACGGAAAGGGAAAGCCTAAATGTGTAATAGAAAAAAATATGGATAATTTTAAAATGATAATTATTTCAGCAGCTTTTACTTCAGTTGCCGGGGTCGCCATCGGATTCACTATGTTCGACTTCGGAAATGGAATCGTCGCTTCCATCACACACAGATGATCATGGATTGAACAGATAGTCCTTGGACTTATGTTTCCGATTCACTTCCAGACTGATCTTCTTTGAATTCCCATAAAACAGCAAGAACACTCTCTGGTGTACGATATTCCCTAGCAGCCACTTGAGTGGCGACAGTTCTCTTTCCTTTATATCTTTCTTGACTGCTTACTTTCTTCCTCAACTTGCTACTGACATGCATGGGAAAAAATCTACAAACCAAAGCAAAATGTGGTAGACTCTTCTCTGGTTGCATTAGAGGGATACAGAGGTGGAGAGCATTTCAAATGCATTCAAAAGGATGAAAACTTCAGAAGTAACACTAATTACCATTCGAAAGGCAGGGACTCAACTGCCAACCGGGTGTTGATTCGTACCATCTAAAAACTTGCAGTAATTCTTCTTCTCCATCCTACGCGCATATTCCAAGGGTAGGATATACAATAGAATTTTACACCCAATTCCTCTGCTCTCTCAAAAGGAGACAGGATTTTGCCAGGGGGTGCAGCGTGCAGTTTGGTCAGGCGGCACTACGCCTGGACACCCGGCAAAAGGGTAAAGCCAAGTGAAAATGCCATAAGGTGAGAAAAGTGGAAGTTATTCTTAAACATGATGTGGCATTGATGAAAAATGATATCCCTGAATAGCACTGAGCTAATGGACAACACTCATGGGATACGTGTGATTTTCCAGTGAGGGAAATACAAAAATCATTGAAAAATAAAAAAATATCATAATTTCATGAATTTCACACAAAGCAATGATTGAGAATGTTTTATTTACCTTTGCCGCTCATTAAATATCGAAAGATTGAGTACAAAAAGTCACAATGCCTAGGTTTTGAAATAAAGGCAGGAGCCTATGGGACAAAAACGGCATTGAACCTGGTACTTGCTCGTTCAAAATCAAGCAAATCATCTACCACACTAAGACATACATAGCACAAAACAGTCCAACGGCAAAAAAAAAATTGAAAATATCACGAAAACAAGTTGTGGGTCAAATGACCCCTAGCCATCCTTCTAGGTATAACCTGTCATAAAAATTAAAAACAAAACATTAGACGAAAATAAAGAAGATGAAAAAGTTCCAGAATTTAAAAAAAAATAATAAGAGAAAAATTAATTTGAATGTTGAAAATGTAAGTCTTAAGAGTTCTTCCTTATATACATTTTGGTGCTTAAAGGGAGGTAAGGTAAGGTAGAGGATGGGGTTTGGGTGTCAAGAAGTGGGGATATTGAGGGTTGTGGGGGAAGGGTCGTTTTTTAGGGTCTGGGAGAAGGAGCAGGGTAAGGAGGGGGAAAGAGAAAGGTTCCAGGGTGGGTGAGGGTATGTGCACCTTCACTTTCACGTTGTGGTCGTCCGGATGGAGTCCTCATCCAGATGATCTTCTTCTCCTGGATGGTTGAACCAATGTCCTTCTTCTTTGGGTGATTTTGTGTGTAAAGGGTTGGTAGAAAATTTAAAAACTGTTGCATTCCAAGGATTTATTTCGGGGTCAACAGGGACGGTTGAAAATCTAGGGTTATGGGAAACACTTCATGGTTAAAATTGCTATTATCCCAAACCCCATCCTATGCCTTACCACCTACCTTCAAGCACCACGCCATACATAAGGAATAACTCTTAAGACTTCTGTTGCACTTGATAATGTTGTTTGTAACAACGAAGCATGTGGGGTTAAAATAAAACCCAGTAGAAATATTGCAATGTCTAATTTAACTAGTATTAAGAACTTCCACCACATTGTGCCTCACATCATACAAGATAATGGTATCTTACTGGAAGAGGAATGCATTGAAAGCCGTACCATCTGATAATGTTTCATCAAAATGACAAACCTTGCAAAGCTTCGGAGAGCCATTTTTGCCACTCTTCCTTTAGCTTCTTCCTTAGGTTTTGACTCTTCCACAACATCTGTCATAGCTTCATCTGTGGTCGATGCATCGAGAGATTTTGGTGCAGTGGGAGGCTGTGAAACCTTGGGAGACTTTGATCCCCTGGATATTGATGACTGGCTCCAAAATATGCTGAATCTTTTTGTACCAAAAACTCCTCCAAATTTTTTGGCACTAGCTGCAGATTTCTGGGGTAGTGAGAAAAGGAGCCATTTAAAAATCAACACCATATTTGTAGAAAAAAGAAAATTCTTAGATAAAAAGTACCCATCCTTCACAGAGGTAATACTAATACTTTTTTGTACTAGAGTTAATGTATTTTAATCAGAAAGGCGTCATGTTTAATAACTTTAAACTTTTTACAATTCACATAAACATTGATGTAAAAATTACAAAGTTTAAAATTACAGTGGAAGCCCCTTATAACGACAGCTGTTGGGAACAGAGAAATCTGTCGCTATAGTGAGTTGTCGTTGTTACCGAATGCAATCACATCGTCACAAAAAAATCACTCATCAGGCGTCACCACGGCTGTTTCTGCTGAGAGGCGAAAATTGCAGCATGATAGCCGTTTTAAATCATTATTTTGAACATTTAATTCACTAATGATCATATTCACATGCAATCTATGATCAAATCATATGTAATTATGCAGGATGCTATAAGCCGAGGCATTAAGAAGTCGATTTTAAAAGTCCCAGCTTCAGACTCACTCGTACTGAACTGTGCATTATGAGCTGTTATTATCCTTATTTCTTGGATGCTCCAAATATACATGTCATAACTACCAGTTATGGCTATGCATCAGACTATTAAATGCTAAAACTTCGGAATCTGTTCAAAAATTCATACCTTCTATCTTTCCTAGTAGTAATGAAAATGATGGGTGACTGCTGCAATTGGGTGACGAAAGGAGCGTGATAAAATTTTAGGGTTCCACATGAGCATTGCAATTCTACCTTTTTCAGGTTAACGGCGGAATGAAGGTAGAAGTAATCTTCTTATGCTTCAAGTCTGCCTGTATGAATGGTTTACTATCGTGTTTCAAATCAGCCGACTCAAATGCTATCGGAATCATGAAATCGAACAGCATTACGGCATCTAAAAGCATATTAGTCATATCAATTATCTTCGGTGGAAAGGGTGAAAAACTGTTTCAAATAAATAGAAGGACAAATGATAAATGAAGCCCACTCTTTGTTTGTCTATTAGCAATATTTATGCGTACAAACGCTCATAACCACTGCGTGAAGATAGCAGCCGTCATCCAAGCATTTTTATTTGCTTCGTAAGTGCAAGGGAGAGTTTTAACTCCCTTAAAACATAGGGGATGGGCGGATTTCCCCACCACGAACGGTTTTAACTTATCCGAACCATCCATATTGGCGCATAAAAGAACAGTTACGCGGTCTTTACTTTTCTTCCCTCCTTTGCAGGGGTCCGTTCGAGTGGCGAGAGTTTTGTCCAGGAGAAGGTTAAAAATATATGCCCGTCTCATCCGCGTTGTAAATATCACAGGGGCTGTAATTGTCCAAATAGTCTTTAAGGACCGGAGCCCAGCCTTCCACAGCATTAACATCAACACTTGATGATTCACCGGATAGTTTGTGAAGGGATATCCCCTTCCTATTTTTAAATTGTGCAAACCATCCATCCGAGCACTTAAAATTGTCTTCACCAAGCCTCTCACACAAATACTCAGCTTTAGCCTTCATCATTGGGCTGATGATAGGAATCCCTGCGGCTCTTTGCTGGCAAAACCACGAGAAAAGAGCAGTTTCTAGCTGCGGATGCTCTCCGGGCTGCAGGTGTTTTTGGGTGCTTGGACGCCCTTCTTTAAGCACTGCCGAACGAATTTGTTCTTTTTTCTTTAAAATAGTGAACAATGTCGATGTATTAATTCCAAATCGCCTCGCTATTTCACTCTTTGAACACTCTCCACTTTCACAATCTGCAATAATTCTCATTTTGGTCTTTAAATCCAAGGACTTGCGTTTACCAGCCATGGTGCAAGCAGACGGGCGGAATAATTTTTAATCTCACTGCGGAGGCGCGGGAGGGAAATGACAAAAGAGCAATGAAATGTGTACTCGAGAAATTTATTATTGAAAGAAGAATAGGAGAATACGGAACATGTGGACGTCGACGTTGGCGGAAAAAATGCCGTTTTAAAAGCATTGAATTCCTGAGATGTGGCACGTGGTCAAAAAGTCAACCTGTCGTAATTACGAATGGCGCAAGAGAGGAATCGAGCCATTATCGCTAATACGAATTTATTTTACATTTAAATCATAGGGTTTAAAATGGTTCCTCGGGTAGCTGTCGCTAATTCGAGCTTGTCGCTATATCCCGCACTCGTTATAAGGGGCTTCCACTGTATAACTAAAATTCTTTCAGTAAAAATTTTATACAGAAATGATTAAAGAAAATTAATTTGGTGAATCCAATAATGGAGCCCCAGCATGGACATTCAACAAGGCCAATGAGAAAAAGGAAGAAATATACTATCTAAGAAGCCACGCGCAGTTACCAACATATAAAACTTAAGCAATCAGAAAACAACCTTCCTGGCATAAGTAAGAGGAACGAATGACAAAATAGCGAATATCTAATGAAAATTCCAGTAAAATGCAATCTTGAAACCATTTGTACAGATGAAAACATTTCCTCAAATCAAATAAGGATTGAAGGCTACTACAAAAGAAAGGAGTCTACAAAATTCCAAGTAACTTTCCAGAATGAAATACAAAGACAAGACAGGAATATCATAAAAAATATTATTAAAGGTACAGCAAACAGTAACTACCTAGTGCAGACATTGAGATCAAAAGTAGTGGAAACAGCTGAGAAGTTTCACAGGCATAGAAGACCATAGGCCCATCAAAGGATCAATAATAATAAAGAAAGAATGCAACAAAAATTATTTTATTAAATACACTGCCATGAAGATTAGCCACATCTGGCATCCAGTAATTTCAAAATCTGGCTGCACCAACAGCACCCCTTAATCATGTAATGACATCTAATTAGAATAAACGATACTATGTACTCTGTAACAGAATACACGCAAAGAATTAACACTTCAAGACCAAAAGAGAATCCTTTTTAACACAAAATTTCCTCTGAACATTTGTCAATGATTGCCAATAATAGATATAGCAATGTGCTCGAAAAGAATCACATGGCTATGAAAGCAAAAAGGACATAATAATTACAAAAAAGGAGAATATGAGCTGTTTATAGCTGAATTTTTGCCCTTAAATTTATTCCTGAAATTAAAAAGAAGAAATTCACGGCAGATAACACTATGCAAGTAATGAGTAATTTCAATACAAATTCTAAAAAAAATATTCAACCAGAAAATGAAAGGAATACGTATAATTACGTATTTGGATTTGTCAAGCACTAAGTTGTCATGAAAATGGAACTATCGCATTTAACTACGGTATTTCTAAAACAATGACCCAAATACCACTCAACTTTTCCTTGTTGCAGATTTGAAATCTATGGGAACATATATTATAAAAAGGCTCCGCCGTGAATATTAAATTAAAATATACATAAATAACTATTCTCAATTTGAAATTATAATCTCGTAGTCATTCTGTTTCCACATCTATCACTGGCCACCATTTGGTACTAGTCAGTGATTATCCCAAAGTCCTTGCACAAATACTGGAACTGAGGTATATTAATGCACAGAATAATAGAAGAGAGGTAAATAATACACTCACATGATCCTTGAAGTGAATAGTGCAAGCCATTTTCTTGAAACTCATGTACACACGGACGACCTCCCCAAATTCCGAAAAGTATGTTTTTATCTTTTCTTTGGTGTTCATTTCCTCTGGTAATCCACTACAATAGATAGACTTAATCACCTGGATTTCTTCGGGAGACAGTAACCTTCTAACACTTGATAACTGCTGCTGGCCTTCTTTACCTATAATTTGTACAACATGATAGACAAAAGTTTTGAGCCACGACAGCCTTTTAAGCCAAAAGAAGAAGAAAATTCAAGCAAAAAAATTAGATTTTAATGAAGCTTTGATAAAAGAAGAATACTGCATCTTACTCTCTCCATCTTTCAACTCCAAGCTCCCTTCCGCTGATTGCTGCTCTTCAGGAGTAGAGGTGCTTTTTAAGGTCGGGTCCATATCCGTTAAAGGGTCTGACATTGAGTCATCAGCACCGAGGTTTTCATCTTCTATCTCGCCTTCCTCCATTTTCCAAGTTCTTAGTAATTAAACAAAATTAGAAGCACTTCCTGGCCAAAGTTACTAAAGGAGACACATGCAATTGACCATTTTTCCCATCACTTCACTCATTAACTACCAGCAGTAATCGAAATATACAAAATATAAAATAATCATGTAATGAAATGTCACTTTTCAATCGGAAAAATCTCCCCACAATTATAATTCCGAGGCTTCGAGCTAACTCACACAATTTCAAACATTACCAATGCGCTATTTTTCTCGTGATTTACGATTCGCTTATGTCTATCGATATCGCGATATCGCTGTCGATAGCATATGGCGCGGTTTCAATACGCATGAAATGCGAGGGTTGAGACTGTTATATTTTATGCGAATTTTTATAGATTGTGGTCCCATTTCATATAAATTTATGCCACTTCAGATCTTCCTATTTAAGCCGATATTTTTGTTTTCTACATCACCATTACCTTACTATTATAACCCACGAGTTGGTTTGAAAGTTCATTCAGCGGCTAAACTACCTAAGGATTTTATTGATATTGCAATTTACTGCTTCAACTTTTTATAGGTAACATGTTCATTGTTGCATTTTTTTCTTTTGAGTTACACAAGCTAATATTTATGAATTATTAAGGAAATTCTTTTTAGCGCCAAAAGTCCATAAAAATCCACATATTATGGGGCAAGATACATTTAAAAAACCGAAAAGGAGTCTAATGTTAAAGGTGACAGAAGATGAAAAATATCACATTCTATTGCTCGATGGAACAAATAGGATGGAAGCACTTTTGGAAGAGCTGGAATAATTTCTTTGTGGATGAATCATTTTTTAACAAAGTGCAATTTGTGGACAGAGAAATATTCCTTGTCCATATGATCTTCTTCTATGGGTAGTTGACCCCGTTCCCTTCTATTGCTCTTTAATGGTGTGAATGGTAGATGTCGACAAAATATCTAGAACATCTTCAGCTAATGTATAGAAATTATTTTGGAATATCTTCTGGATATTTTGTAGAAATCCGAATGCCCGCTTTTCTGATATCTACAAGATATCTTTGAGAAGACATTTTCTAGGCATTCATATTCAAATTGGATCCATTGGGAAAATTCAGGGTAAATGACCAAAATGTAAAGGCCGTTTTACACGGTACACGGAATTGTGCAATCTGACATACGTGCGAAGGCGCAATCAAAATTTCGTCGTGTAAAGCGGTGAATTGCTAGGAAACATGCGAGAATGCGTGGATACGAGACGTCAAAATAGCCCCTGTTCTAATTTCGTTAATGTATTCGTGCAATTCCACGCAATTTTAGAAATTAATGCAGCTCTAACCTGCACAATTCTGTGCCCCGTGTAAAACGGCCTTAATACTTTTCGGTATAACAAGAGTTTATTTTCAACTGACAGCCTACTGGTGGAGCATGAGGTGATGGTAGGGTGCCTTCTGGGGATTCTTCTTGAATAATGGAACCTCTCTGGCATTCACTTATATCTAATGGGGGCTTCCTCCTCCGATTCCAAATTTGAAGTTACCAAAGTAGCTTACAATTTCCTTTTAGGATTCTCTTAGGAGTCTGCAATATTATCAATGAATGTTGCTTCAGTGTCCTGCAATATATATAGGGTCTTGAAGAATTTTAATGCAAGTTTTTGCCAACGTATTTCAACACCTACCAATTCATCAGGGTTATGAATGAATGTTATTTATATGAATGAGTATATAACTGTGATACTTAAAAGGTTACAGCAATATTTGTTACGATACCTAGTAAAAAAATAGTTTTAAATCAGTTATAAAAAGCAGGGACTAGAATTTTGATATAACTTTCATTCCATTGAATTGGATTTGTTTATTGATGGTAACTAAGCTGAGACAATTCATAGTTACCTATCAATTTTGATTTCACTGGACATATACAAAAAGAATCTCCACTCAAAAAGACACATTCTAGACATCTAGAAGATTTTTATAATATCCAAGACATTGAAGACATTTTCTAGCCTCTAATAGATATTTAAAATATCCAAGACGCAGAAGATATTTTGTAGACATCTAGTAGATATTTAAAATATCCAAGACTTTGAAGGCATTTTCTAGACTCTAGTAGATATTTAAAATATCCAAGACGTTGAAGATATTTTGTAGACATCTAGTAGATATTTAAAGTATCCAAGACATTGAAGACATTTTCTAGACTCTACAGTAGATATTTAAAATATCCAAGACATTGAAGATATTTTCTAACCATGTAGAAGATATTTTGTGCTATGTGGGAAGTTTGACAGCAAGTCCTTGAAGTGTTATTTCACTTGTTACTGTTCGCATGGGTATGGGCTATGGTGGCTGGAAGAGTGAAAAATTTTTACAGAGAGAAACATAGTGCTCCACTATGGAAACACATCAAGTGAGGACTGAACTGAGGAACATGGAGAGGAATCAGGAAAGATTGAACAAGAATATGATGCCATGGAAGAACTTACAAATGAAACCTTCAAACGGGATCGTGATGGATTTACCATACCAGAACTGCCTAGTGATGAAGAGGAAGTTGAAAATTAAATTCAAATAAATTAAACTGGAAAGGAAACCCCACGATGATCTACCAGGAAGATGAAGACACCAAAATAGCTGCTGGATTATGCTGATCTTGTGCTGAGCGCTGAAAATTATGTAAATGATGTACTGGAAAATTACAAAAAGTTGCAAAAGGAAGAACTGAATTCAATCAAGGAAAAAAGACTTAAATTTATACCAATCTACCCCTGTGGAAGAAAGGCTATTTCTGGTAAATGGGCCTTCAAATTGAAAAGGGACAGGGATGGAAATATTGAAAAGTACAAGGCTAGATTCGTAATTAAAGGATGCTCTCAGAGGAAAGGATATGACTACGATAAACATATGCACCAGTGGCTCAATTTGCAATTGTGAGTCAGGGATGCCGACTTAGAAAAATATTGGGGGGACCTAAACCAGGGATCTTGCCCTGGGAAATTTTACAAGTAGTGATTTTTAAGTTTTTTAAGCATTTTAGAAGAGTCATACGATCAACATTAGAACCCTGATAACTCGAATCTTGATATCTGAACACTCCAGGGAAAATCAAGAAGTCTGACATATTTTTTCCTCACAACCATAACGAATTTTTTAGGGGGCTCGAGCCCCCTCAGGTCCCATGGAGTCGGCACCACTGTAGTGAGGGTCCTGCTGGTTGTTGAAAGTGAACTTGGACTGGAGGAACTGGATGTCACTAATGCTTTTATGCATAGAGAACTCGAAGAGAAGATATACATATTCATTCCTGAAGGAGTGGGAGACATTCCTAATAGAAGTTGCGTAAGTTGCAGAAGGCTCTCTATGGTTTGAAGCAGGTGTCATTGGCATGGAATCAATCCATTCTCTCATTTCTTATTTCTATCGAATTCACTCAGTGGTAAGGAGATAACTGATTTTTTATTCTAATGCAGTAAAAAGTATTGTCATTTATCTTGTGCTGTATTATGATGACTTCCGGATAGCATGTAGCATGTCCGGTATGTAATAATAAAGAGATAACCGAGGAAATAAAATTCAAACTGAAGCAGAGGTTTCAATCAAGGAATTAGGAGAACTGCAAATATTTCTGGGAATCGAGATTTCAAGGAAGGATGGAGAAATGTATCTAAGCCAACCATCCTATCCGGATAGTTTGTTAAAATGATTTAACATGCACGACGGTAACCCATCAAGACATCCATGGAAGTTAAACTGTAAATCAAGGGGGAAAGAAGACTTGTCAGTCATTTAGAGAATTAATTGCATGGTTGTTTGACGTACACAATGAGGCCATATTTGAGTGTTGCAAACCAACCTTTAGAGCAGATATCAAAAATGCCCTTCAGAACAACTTTGGACCTGTTTAAATAGAGATCTGAGCAAGAAAATGCATTGTCAAAATGAAGTTGTGTTATCGGAAGAGGAATCAAGGAATAATGTTCTTCTGGCTTATGCTGACTCAAATTGGAACTCAGGACCTACCTCGGGCTTTATCCCACAAGTTTTTGGAAACATGTCTTGTTGGGCCAAAAACAAACAGACTAGTGTTGTTTTTTCATCTACGGAATCATAGTACATAGCCATTTCAACAGCTGCTGCTGAGTTACTCTGGTTGACATATTTAAAGGATAATTATTGGATTCCACTGAAGTTACTAATTCAAGTATTCAAAGATAATAAGGCCTACCTGTATGCGATCATTGCAAAAGTGGGAACATTGAAGACTGACGCATGTGAATGTGAAGTATAACTTTATCCGTCAACTCTACAATCAAATAATTATAAATGCAGAACATGTATGTTCAAAAGATAAACTTGCTAATATTTTCACCAAAGGCCTACCAGCTCCCAGGTTTATCACACTGAGACGCTCATCAAGTTTTCTTTAATTTTTTTTTTGGATTATGTCTACTGTAGAGTCATAAAATTGAAGAGGAATGCAGTCTGGTCGGCAAGAGTTGCCCGACAACAGCGCAAAAGGAGCGGATAACCCTGTGCTGGCACGGTTTGCAGCCAATCGCTGTTCCCCAAATGCACCTCACACCCTCATCTAGTCATACAACTCTGTCACATGCATATGAAGTACTGAAATAAGCCTGAACCACCAAAAACAACCATTTCTTCTAATATCAAAACAAAGGATTCTTCCTTTGGATCGTCGCCCCTTCACAGAACCCTTTCACCCACCAAACCACCAAAATAAATGCAAGCTCAATACTTTAATCAGTTAGGAGGTTCCTTATAGAACCTGAACTCCATAAAAATCTACAGATTTGATGACCTAATTGGCTTAAATCTAAAGAGTTTGCATCTGCTTCAGGAACTGTCTGATTGGATAAGACTTGATACCTGCATATTTCCAAATCGTCTGAGAAGCGTAAATGGTATTAGACTCTCAGCAATTAATTGGTCAGTTGAGTTTCCAATGCAGAAAATGTGGCACTTACCTCTCAGTGGTACAATAATGGTCAAAAGGTCATCCCTGTGGCTGAGATGAATAATTGGATTCATAATATTTCCACTTGGACTGGATTCCCTCAGTATCTGCATGCATACGAGTTCCTTTTTACATTGACTATAGATAAAAGTGATGAAATCCCCTTTATAGGATGTTTAATTCAAGCAGAACGTTGGGGCACATAAGTCTACAGAGGAAGATGGCCCACTTGATTATTCCTGATTGTTTTGGCAACATAATGATACAATTTTCTTTTCTACATTATGGCAATCAGCTTGGACAAGAGGACCTAATTGAGCTGCAGAAATTATCAAGGACCTGTACCACTTAAAGTTGGTGCTTCAACCTTTCTTAACTATCCTCAAGTATTTCTGCTGTCCAATACATGCCAAGAACAGGACTTGAGCTGTATCCATCAACTCTGCAAGAAGTCTATGGTAGCCCATGAACTTGAAGGCTGATAGGAACAGTTGTTGCAGCATGTGGCAGGAAAAATTTTAAAGTTCTTGCTAGAACCAGTGACAGTCAGAAGTTCCTTTCATAGCTCTTACCTGACATACTTTCCAATCATACTGCTGTCTATTCCACCAATACGCTATCACTAAAGATTATGCATTGCCTCGTCCCTGTTCCACAACTTACATATGCTACAAGGCAGCTTTAATTCAGCCTACTATGGAAATTGGAAATGAAAGTGACTGCTGTGTCCTTATGATTTGCACTGAACAACCAAGTCAAGTTGATTACGAATGAAGTCATGTGTTCCTCCAGCACCTGCAGTGGTACAATGAAATCTTTAATAAAGAGTTTAAACTAGGTGACGGCTTCACAGAGCATTTAATTTTTTATGTAAAATTAAACTGCTAGAAACTGAGAATAAAATTTATTATAAGGGGTTCTATGGAGCTAACACTGCTGGTACATTTTTCTCAAGTTGTTCCTGGTTGAACATGTTTGACTACTTGGTGCCGAGGTTTAGAGAGATGATCCAAGATTCCATTAGAAATTACTAAAATATTTAAAAAAATTATGCAACTCATATTTTTCCTGACTGCTTCTAGTACGGCTACTGTCTTCCTTAGGAAATAAGCTGCCACAAGAGATACTCCTGGGATGACATCCATTTCAGACCAGCCCTGGCAAGACTGATCATTACTGTTTATCAATCATGTTCTCTCTCAGGTCCATATTGCTTATTTGTATTCTTCTGAAGGAAAGTTCACAAACGTAACAATACCTACGGGGAATCAGTAACTGAATTTCCTCCTTATTAAGCAAAGAAACCTAAAATACATTGCTTGTCACCACACATTCTTGCATCTACTTTTGCAGTGACAGCATGGCCATATTTTTTTGCAACTGTGGCAAGCAATAAGTAATTTCAATACATATTCACTTCCATGATCTTACTGGATGTGATTAGGCCCTTGCCCTACTACAAGGCCACATATAATTCAATGTGATACACTGATACATAAAATAAAAATATCAATTCTCTGAGCAACAGTAGGGTAACATAGAAAAATACGGCTACACTGCATTTCTCATTTCTATATTTTTTCAACAAAACTCACAAAATTTTTCCTTACATCAGATGCACTGGCAATTTTATAAAATAAGAACTCGCACGCTCCGCGCGCTCGTTAAGGGGCTCCGCCCCTTAAAAACCCCGGTTCCGGCTTCGCCGTCGACATTTGTGGTCGCTCGAAGACTTTCAAAGTTGGAATAATCTCACCTCAGCTAGGGGCCGGCTTCGCCGGCCAGGGGGTAAGGAGGCGCCCCACTCATTCCTCGAAACGGCTTCGCCGTTCCTCGCTGAAGGGCGGCTTCGCCGCCCAGGGATTGAGTGTGAGTTGAGATGGGTGGAGTCTACAGCGGCTGCGCCGCTTGAACATCGGGGCGGCTTCGCCGCCCGAGGGTTACTGAAGCTCCCCCTCGCCTACGCCAGTCACTACTCGGAACGGCTTCGCCGTTCCTCGTTGTGGGGCGGCTTCGCCGCCTTGGGGTCGAGGAGCCCCCCCGCGGCTGCTCCGCTTAGTCTTCATTAATGCTCTTCCTCACCGAGAGGGGTGCCCAGGGGGATTCGGGGGTTTTAATGTGTTACGCATGCGGTCACTAATCGTCCACAGTGATCACGTAGCGATGATTGTAAAGGATAGTGCAATGCGGAGTAATAGTGGCGACAAGTACCCATAAAAGAAGACTTAATGGCAAGTTTTTCATTTTTTGCGGGGGTTCCAACGGAATACCGGGGGGTTTATACTTGTGTTAAACCATTGGTCACAAATCGTTCTCATAAATTCCGTGCCGATAAGTCCTAGGGGTCCGGAACAGTGGTCTGACGATTCTTTTACCTGGAGAGGCGATTTATTAGACATTTTTTGGGAGGTTTCACGGGGTTATCGGGGGTTTTAATAAGTGGTTGGGGCACCGGTTAAATTGTGACGAAAACTACTCGGAATGGCGACTAGGCGGAAAAGCGAAAGGTTTCTGGTATTTTTTCCCGTATGGTTTACGGTTGCTCGCCCTCACCAAATATTCCGGATCAAGAGCTCAGAGGGTACGGGTAGTGTGGCGTAATGTTTGCGAGAAGTACCCAAATAGGAGACTAAATGACACATTTTACGATTGGGAGGGATTTCAGGGGGATATCGGGGGTTTAAATGTGCGTACTCCTGGCGGTCACCATCCATTTACATAAATTCCGTGGGGATGAGTCGTTGGGGGCGGTGGAATAGTCACGAAAAGTACCCAAAAAGTAGACTTCTATGCAAAATTTAATTTTTTGGGGGGTGTATGAGGGTTTACCGGGGGTTTATAGGTTTTTACTGCCAGCGGTGATCAATCGTCCACATCAATTCCGTAGGGATGAGTGGTAAGGATTGGAAAAGCGGCGGAATTGTGACGAAAAGTACCCAAAAAGGTTACTTATGTGCAAATTTTAATTTTTTAGGGGGTTTCGGGGGGTTTAAAGATGACGATACTATATGGTCACATTCATTTACTGTCATATCTAACAGAAGTGTGCCCTATGACATCCATATTTCGAGAGTAATACAATAAAAAGCAAACCAGTCCCCGAAAAAAGTGAGTAGTGCCCGCCATTTTATTTTTTTAAGGTTAAACACATGAAATCATTTATTAAACGTTCATGTTTTCTGAAAGACAATAAATAAGTGTATGTAACTGCAGAGTTTGAAAGAAATCGGTCAGGTTAAAATTGACATAATCTTGTGTTAATCTTTTGGAAATCGTAATTTTCGGTGATTTTCGGAATATTTTAATTTTTTTCTGAGTAACCAAGGACGACGAAAGAAAATTGTCACCTACATTTCGTAGACGATGTTATGAGCATATATAATAATCATTTTCGTTATCATACACTTGAAATTAAGTCGAGGGGAGCGGAAGGGATGAAATTATTTTCGAAAAACCAATTTTTGGACGCCATTTTGGCTACAAGTTTCTTTAACAGAAACTAAGAACATTACAGAATTACGTGCCCACGTTTATTAGCTTTCAAAAACTGCACTAACCATGCATGTGGCACGTACGGTTCGCGCGCAGTAAAATTAAAACCGAAAGACGGTCCCCGGAAAAAGCGCGATTTCGGCCATTTTGTCGTCCTAGCGACGACACGTGGCGGAAACTTCCGGTTTTCGGATTTTTCCTCCGGATCATTTCCGGTTCCCCGCACGCGTGCCAAATTTCAGCTCTCCAGCACTTCTAGAAGTGGTCGGGAATTTGTATCCATGAGTGAGTCAGTCACCACAAGGGCTGTATATAGATAGGATATGTTGACATTTGTTTTTTAATACTGCTCCACAATTTCACTAACATACATATGTCAAAAGCCTATACATTTTATGACCCTAGCAAGAGCTAATAGGAACAAAACACTTTTCTTGAAATTTTGTTAACAGTCTCCTCCTATATTAATAACATTTAAGAAGACAAATAAATGACATCAACACAACTTGAAAACATTTAGAGGAATATGAGCAGGAGCAGATTTCATGATGCTCTCCATCGTTTCAAAATAAAATTACACCATCCCATTTGAGTGGTTGACAATGCAAAGATGGAAACAGAAAAGAGAACATTCAGCAAACAAAAAATATCAGCAGCCTAAACTGCAATTCTCAGTCTGACAAATATCACAGACTAAATCATCTTCTTGTATGCCAATATACTCTCCTGCCATCAAGTTAGCTTGACTAGATGAGTAGCTGAGCTTCTGGCACAAGGGGCTCTCAAAAAATAAAACTGACCAAGTACGTATCAACAGCCATTGGCAGTAACAATATCACCACCTTGCCTACTGGGGTTCCGAAGCATACACAGCTTTTCCTACCCCTCAAAGTAATATCAATAGTCCACCATTGAAAAGAACCATCCCATGCTGCTACAGCGTTGACAATTATTAGGGATTCTGCAAGCAACATCCACACAGAGACGTCCACCGAGAAAGATCATAGGTATACCATGAATCTCCAGAGCATGAAGAAAAAAATCATTCTATCACCCATTTTCACTTCTTCTCAAGCTACATTGAAAAGCAATACAATTCCAGGGGTTCAATGTCTTGAATGAGGAACCTTCAGCAAAGCAATGGATACTACCCTTCCTTTTACAACAGTTCCACCATTTGTCCACTCCTGCTGGTTATAACACACACAAACACAATCATACACACAATTATACAAGTTCACTCTAATTTAAGCACACCATTACTGAAAAATTTCACAGCTGAGCAGTCTTTGGTAAAAAGCTTTAGGATCAAATGGAGACTACACTGTCAAGAGTTCCACTAAGAATTTCGAAATTTCTCATCTTCATCCCTCTTAGGTAATCACGTTTCAAAGTGTTTGTAAATGGATGTTACATATGCCATCACTTGCTCCCAATCTGGACGTTCCTGTTGGATCATCTTGTTGATGTTCTATGAAAATAATAGGAGGAAAATATTTTAGACCTGATCAAAATTCCAGATGACTTCACCGCAGACATTAAATTGTACGAGTATTATAAACAGAAGGCATTTGATCATTCCATTTTTTCAAATGCATTTCAATTTCTGATGGAATAGCAACAACTGTAAATAAATATTAAACAGCAGAGATTCAAGGCATCTGAGACTGAAGCTTAAAATTGCTAAATTTGATTCTGGAAAATTAACTATTTTCATTTTCCAAATTTCTACAGGATGAATTCCAACACAAACTACTGAGAAAGCACTAATCAGGTGATAAAAAAATATAAAAAAATACAAAAAATAGTCAAACAGGATGTAAGAGCTGGTGCGAAGACTTTGGTCTCTAAACTAAGGCAGAGAAAGAGAAGAAAATAACCTGAAGAAAATAACTATTGAAAAAACAATGAATAGATTTTAGCAGAAAATCAATGCAAAGAAAACAAAGTATTAGATAAGATTCATAGAGAGGGAGACGAAGAGCGTACAGCAGAAGAATTAAGAAGGTGTTAAAATATTAAAGAAGATAGGTGAGTAAAGTGGAGAGCTGCGTCAAACCAATCTCAGGATTTATGACTATTGATGACTAATTCTTAAAACATTTAATAAAGGTCACACTCACCAGACTTGTGACAATGCCTACAGACTCAGCAGCACTGAAGGCCAATGAGAAGTTCTTTCTCTTTTCCGTTGGTGTGAGGGTATCGTAGGGGATGCGTTCTGGCAGGTAAGTATGGAGCAGAGCACAGAATGCCAATCCATCATTCCACGAGCTGCTGAAGTTGGTTATATCAATATTGCGGTAACCGACAGTCTTATTCTGGCACCACTTCAGCAATGCGTTCCTGCGAGACCCACCATTCCTCACAAGAGCTGACAAAGGATCTTTCCTTTCCGGGTCTGTAAACATTCAAGATTGAAAGATACAATGAAATGGATCCACAGTAAATTATTCGATGGGAAAAATATTTTCCCCCTAACCAAACAACACACTAATAACATAGGGTATTCAACAAGTCTAACTTGAAACCAAAAAGCTAAGCCATTACATATATACATATTTCAAACAGGAAAAAATTGTTCAATGATTAATGATACAAGTTACTTTTTTTGAAAAGTTCGAAATATTGAAGGATGGTGATTCACTTTTCATAACTAATTAGAAAATGCTATTTCTATGCACATAAGAGTTTTCATTCAAGAGAATAATAATGAATGAGAAGAAAATACACTTATACTTACTCAGATCTCCAAAACTGGTCCGGCGAACAATATCTAACCTCTTTGCCAGGATGGATACTTTTCGGGGTATGGGTTCATCAAGGTTCTTGCTAACACCCCCGGCACTTTCTTTCAAGGACTCATAAAAGCGTGGGTTGCTATACATGGTATCTAAAATGAAATAAAAAAACAGGATTTAAAAAAAAATCATTCTGCATTGCTGAGTGAGTTGATATAATAATGAAATCTTTTGATTACTATAACTATACAAAAATAGCTCATGAGTATGATGATTTAAGGGGTGAAATCATATACATACGTATCAATTCACGTAAAAGATAATTTGATTATGATAGAAAGAAGACAGGTCCCACTGACACATGCTATTTCACTACAAAACAAAAATATTCTCCTCTAACCTATGGCAAATCTTATAAAAGAGTATACAACCTATGGCAATTCCATACCTGATAAAGTCAAAGGTTTCCTCTGTGTACTAGACACCACTTGGTTGTTTTGTTGTTGGTCACGCAATGGTGCCTTTATGCTCCCATTTCCAACGGAGAAAACATCACAATCTGTGGCATCTGTGGTAATTGTTGGACTTTGGGGATTATTAGAGGGATTTTTCAAAGGCATGCCTCCTCTTGGATCTGAACAAGTGATACTGTTCAGGCTTGAAGAGGAACTACTTCTACTGCCACCCCCAGGACCTAAAAATTTTCAAAGATATTAAATCAGTAATTCGTAGATACAGAGTAAATTACATAAAAAATATCTACAAACACAAAAGAGGGAAAGTGGTGTCTTGGTGGGAACACCAATTAGCTGTTAATCAAAGGATTCTAGCTTCAAATCCCAGGTGAAGCCTTCAGAGACCCAAACAAGAATCCCTACTGTGCAACCCTCTTAGAGCCCTGCAAAGCATCTCCGAAACAAGCTAAATTTAACTCGACTGGGGTGGAATCAAATATATTCACTCGAGTCTCCAGTTAACTGACACTGACTATGGCTGTGCTCGACCACTCATTTGTCTTGAGTTCTCGGTCTACCGCCAAGCATGATTGGATTTGGGAGACTCAGCAGTGACTTGGGTGTTCTCTGACAATTTGTTTTGCCCAAATCTGTGTCTAGTAGGAGTGTTGTGAGGGGCACAGAAAAGTGAGGGACCATTTCTTGGGAGACCAGGCAGGTATGGCTGTATTTGAGAATTTGCCATCAAGCGTAGCCACAAGGTTTCTGATTACTCTGGCAGTGTGCAAGGTTTTTGACCATTTCTCTGTCAACAAAAATGGAGGAGATTGGGTTGACGTGGTGGCTTAAGCATTGTCTTCCCACCCAGTCGGTCCAGGATCAAATCCCAGCTTTGGTAGAGAATTTTCAGAGGATGCCCGATCCTTACTTGAGTGCCTTGTGGAGGGTACTTCAAGTGTGCCACTCCATCTGTTGGATGGGTCGTTAAACTGTGGTCCCCTTGGTGCCTTTAGTAACGAGTGGGCTAAAGGTGACGCCAAGTTTCTCTCCACCCTTCTCTCCCAACCCTTCTTCTAATGCCGTAAATAACCTCAGCTGTTTGTCGCCTCCTCCAAATACCATACTAAAAAGTGAAACTCACTAGCAGCCAACCAATTGCAGCAGAGTATGGAAGCCATTTTGCAGGGCAGTAAGCGAGGCCCATGAAGCGGAACTCATTCTTCCCTGAATACTTTTAATTCACACACCTTTGGCTTAGTGAGAGGTACGGTCTCCCCTTACTCATTCAAACCAACCAGAGTAAAAAAGAAATACAAAAAGATATCTAACTTGTTATATAACACATTCGAGCACAGTAACAAATGAGTGGTGATCCCAGTGCGACGTTAAGCTAAGCAGAAGGAAGGTAGGGGCACATTCAGCCCTGGAGTATATTGGACACACAAATTCAGGAAAATGCTTTTAGTCCCCAAGTTCTACAGGACCTAAAAAATTTCCTCGGGTTTTCCAGATTTTCTAGGTTGAAAGATATCCTAACCATTTTACCACATATGAAAAATTCATTTCCTACATTCCATTAGTAACAGTCCGGCCACCGACAGTTGTCAGATGATAGACAGACAGAAGGTGTAGGGGGCAAAGTTGCCAAGTAAGAGAGGGAAACGCCCACCTCACGTGTAAACAAAAGGCTTCCCTTTGGAAAGGAGGCAGAAGGGACGAAGAGCAAGAAGACCCAAGGGAAGAATCCTTTCGGTGATTGGAAGAAAAGGCTTGTTTTGGTGGCTCCGGCTTATTTCAGTGCTTCATATGCATGTGACAACGTTGTATGACTACGGGAGGGTGTGAGGTGTGTTTGGGGGACAGCGATTGGCTGAAAACTGTGCTGGCGGAGGGTTCTTTGCCCCTCCTTTTGAACTGTCAACGGACAACTCTCACCAGCTGGACTGTAGTAGCAGTTTTTGACGAATCACGCAGCTTTCCTTTGTATTCTACTAAGTTCCTGGATTATGTTCTTATGCACCAGATCCCATATGCTCGCTGCACAGTCAATGTTTGCAGCAGTCACTCAAAACTACTTAAGACAGTGAAATCAGAGTGAATCAAATTGACACTTACCAGCCTTGACTTGTTTGGTTGCATTTTCAATGCTTTCAATCAGAGACTTGACAGAGAGCCTGCTGTCAGCCCTTGAGATTCCCCCAGGCTTCTGCCTGCGCACAGCGAATGCCTCTTGCTGCTGCATCACAGAGTTGAGGATGGCTCCAACGTTTGCCCCCTCGGATCCTGCAGCAGCACTGGCGGGTGGTGCAGATACTGTGCGGAGGGCTAGCCCACGACACTCGCTTATAGTCGAAGAAGAAGAGGTAAGGTTGCCGGTGGAAGATGGAGACAACGGTCTTGGGGCAGCTGTGGAGGACAAGGAAATGAATCGTGTGAGTGTAAAAATCAGCAACCAAACTAAGGCGATAATCACAGCTAACTTCAATACGTAAGCAAGCTTCAAATACTGAACTATCCAAAATTAATACAAATCAAAAACTACCACTAATCAAACAGCAAAAGGAGATGTTTACATTCAGCTCCGGAACATGAGGTAATAAAAAGAATAGATGCCAAAGAATACAAACATATAAACTTTGTACATGTGTAGCAATGAAACTCATGGTGAAAGATTTCAATTGAAAGAAAGTAAGAAAATAACACTGATGCCATAAACAAAAAATTAAGCATACACTCTTCCAGAGGTGAGAAAAAGAATGAAAACTAATAAAAAAGAAAGCAATGATGTCTCAAATAGGTAGGTACATCTAATTAGATTAGAAATAAGTTGTAAATGCTCAACATCTATGGTCATGGATTAGAAATAAATGGAGTGCCCTTGCCAGACAAATTTTGCACAAAAAATATAACTGAATGCAATTGGTAATTTGAACTTCATTTTTGTTATGAAAATTAAACAAATGTCAAACCTGAAGACAGAACACATAAGCTAAAACGTGGTTCCACAAACAATAATAATTCTTCCCCATTTATAACCTTCTTATGGCAAGAGTCTTCTTAGAAAATTACTTTCATACCTCTCTTGATAACACCACACCAGTATTTTAACTGAAAACAACCAAACATGAAGAGAGTGAGGATAATAACCACATAAGAAGAAATTTATTCTTATCTTCACCGGAGAGGTTTTTCCAAATTTCCAATTCCCTTAATTTAACTGGATATTTATCCATTATGTTTAGATACTGAGAGAAATACCAATAATATCACTTTTGTCTTAAAAAAAAACAACAAAAACTGAGACTAAGATGACAATGCAGAAAGGGAGCCAAGGACTCAAGAGTAATGAAGATCCTATAACCATTAGAATTTTTGTATCATAATAAGCCTGTAATGATTATGGAAGACAGCAGATGTTACAACCACCATGTGTTCCTTCAATGTATCTAACTCATGGCTTCTATCCAAAAATATTGAGAATTCTTTAGCCCCTGACCTCGTAGAGTAGAAATCAAAGTTAATGAAAAAGAATATATAAGTTCATGAATGGCAATGATAATGTAAATGTGATCTTCAATGGTAAATAAAAGAGAATCTCCAATGGTAAATAAAAGGGCAGTGTGTAATTAATATGAATCAACAAAGCTACAAAAATGTGTGAGTCAATAAGGCACAGGCAAAGCAGGAAGTGATTCAAACGCCAACCATGGCAGTGAAGAGGAAACAAACTACACCAAAGATAATGGAGGATATCTTGGAATGATAAATATCTCTAATTACAAATAGAAAAACCAAGCCAAATATAAAATGGTGGCATCCCTCCAGTAACTTCTTTTGGATGCCACCATATGTTCTAAAATTTGAACAACTGAACTACCGTACAATAAAATCAAGATTTAATGATGAAGGGGCTAATAACATCAACAATGGCAACCTAAAGACTGAGAACAGACGATTTTCCAGAACTCTAACAACTACACAACGTAATTTGCGAGGCCAGGGTGTTTACATGAAAGTAAAAACATCTATCTAGCCCAAAAGGAAGGAAGAGGAGATGACGGCAACCTAAGACACAGAAGGCAAAGCTAATAAACTGCTATTACTCAAAAGAGAGACAGCTAACGAATTGGTCGGATGCCCACCGCAAGGATGGAACTTACTCAGCGCAATCTTCACCTTCCTCTCTTTCTTCCTCTCTACTTTCACTGTGCTTTCCCTATCGCCTTCATCCTCCTTAACTCCTGCTTCACTGCCCCTCCTCAGAGCACCCGATCCTCCCCTTATACCACTCGGCACAACCACAGACACATCTGTGGACTCTTTCGGCACCTTGCTACTCTGACAACCGCCAGACATAAACTTGGCCCTGGCACGATGGAACGACGTCAGCACTTCCTCCCTCATCAACTGTAACTCAGCCTCTTCATAAGCACCGCTCACCGAGCAACCAGTCGGATTGACCGAGAAAGAACGGACCACACTGCCAGCACAACCAGTCGTCTTTCCCCCAGGGCTCCTCATGGCGCGTGCCACTCTTTTCGTTCCCCCGCCTTCCTTGGCAGGGGTAACGACCGGGTGACTACTGGTGAACACAAACACTTTGCGTTTCTTTTCTGACGAGGGGCTCTTAGGGTCCACTGGACTTTTCAGCTCGACTGAGGGGCTTTTCAGTTCAGCCGAGGGGCTTTTCAGTTCAGCCGAGGGGCTATTCAGCTCGGTTGGGGAGATTTTTGGTTGGACCATTGTTCCAGAACCTCTGGAGGTGGAGGGTGCGGACATAGAGACAATGGGGCCAGAGGGAGCGACAACCACGGGAAGAGGGAGAAAGGTGGGTGGACTTATGGGAGGCCTACCTTTCAACATTTCCGTCTCATCCTCAAGGACTTTAATCTTGTCCTTGAGACCACTATTCTCCAGCACGATTTTCTCGAGCTCGAGCTTGGCTTCATTCCTGAAGTCATTGGCTACTCGCACTGTCACCAACAGGTCGGACTGAAACTTTTCCCACTCTTCATTCTGGAATGAAATAAGAAAATCAATTGTATAAGAAATGCAACTAGATAAAATAATATGTTTGATATGAATTATTAAATGAGGATGAAGACTAGCTTATTTTCCTTACATTATATTCAACAAATATTTGATATGACTGAATTGCATATCTGAAACAACCACAGGAAAATCCTCAATCGAACTCTTTCCATCAAAGTTTAAATAAATAAATAGAATAAATTACTTTTACAATTAGCAATACACAGTTACATAGTTTTACTGATAGCCACCAATAGAGAAAATGTTAAAGCTGTACAAAAAAATGAAATAAGTATTAACAGTTATGTACATATAGAAAAATAAGGCTGAATGTACAATGTTATCCATCCATTGTTAGACATCCATTTTCATAGATCCATGCACTAACCTCTTCTTTTCGCAATCTCTTCTCCTCTTCCAGCTCAGACTTCAGCTCGTTCAATTGCCTTTCAACCTCCAAGGTTGCTCTCTGAGCTTCAGAGAGAGCTGCTTTCAGCGTTCTCTTGTCTTCAAGGTGTTGCTGACTCTGAGCACATGCTCCAGCTACTTCTTCAGTCTTCCTGTGGACCTCTTCAGCTAAGAGAGCCATTTCTGATCTTCCCTGCTCTAGCTGGTATTCTAAGTCACTGAGGGCTGACTTAGCATTGTTCCGTGCAACCTGAAGGGTGGAAAAATTATTTATTTTGGGCTGTAACCACTATAATAATTGGCTAGAGTAAGACATTAGATAAAATAGATATACTTCAACAATGACAGAATACATTTATTAAATGTATTTCAAAGAAAATTACTTTGATAGATTGCTTTTCCCCAGATTTAACGATAAATTTTGGTAGATTTATGTTCCTTGCACTCCAAAACCAAATCAAAGAACTTATCTCAAAGGCAGGTTCAGTAATTGTCTCTAAAATTTCAAAGGAGTGAATAAAGTACATTAAAGAAAATGACCTAAATGGTACTAATTGTATCCAATAAACAAGGAAACTAGTGCACAAGCATGAAACACTGACAGCAGCACCGTAGCGGCACTAGAACAGAATAAGACTAACTCTCTGGTTACACCTTGTAATTAGAAGCTATAAAAAAATAGAAATATATCACTTTACAGGGGATGAAGTCAGCAAAAATAAATGAAAAAATAAGCTTTGTCAACTTTATATGGAAGGGAGACTCTTGAATGTACTCTTAATTGTTTTTACGAAAAGCAATTTCTTTCCCTGAACCTCGCTACACTTCAAGAATTTAATCTGGGGCTGTCCAAAGGCTTTACCCACGATTTCAAATCAGGACCCTGTGATTGGCTGTCAAGCACATTAGCCACACTTCCCCAATGTCTGATAAACTGAACGAACCTCCAAAATACGAGTAAACACAGGATGGAGTTCATGTTTACTAAATCCAAGCTAGCAACAAGGCCTCCACTAACCTTGCACTCTTCTTGAAGGGAGCAAACAGAGTCCTTCAAGCGAGTCACCTCACACTGGCTGTGAGATAACTTCTCCTGGAGGGAGGCAACTTGACTTTCAAGGGCATCCTTCTCTTTTCGAGCATGGTCCAGCAAGTTGTCCAGCTCACACTTGTCCCTCACTTCACGGGCCTGCTCCAGTTCCTCAATCTAAAGCAAAATAAACAATTGCAAAAGTTATCAAAAATAAATGGAGCATAAATATTCATTACATTTATATGGTACAAATGAAATCCATTGTCTAAAATATAACACAAAAACAAAAATACATAATGTTTCAATAAATATAAAGAGCATGTTCTTTGTTTGGTAAAGAAATCCAGCAAAATAGAATCAGACAAAGAAATTATACTTAGATAGAGACATTTTTTTACTTTTTTCAGTCACAAGAATTAAAAATTACAAGAGAAAGATAGTTTAAAACCAATTCATGAATGATAACCCTATCAAAAATGAATTTCAGGCATGATAACGGACAGAAATCATAAAGAGTCCTCAACAAATCTAAACAAGTACGCAAGGTGATACAGAACTTATGATACGTACTTCTTGTATCAAAAATTGAAAATTTAAAAGGCACATTTAAACAGCGATAGCAACTAACCTTGGCCCTAGCATTATCCAGGAGAGTTGAGAGGCAGCTGATCTGAATTTGCCTCTTTGATGATTCCTCCTTGGTGGCAACCAGCTCCTTGTCCAACTCCCTTCTTTCAGCATTCGCAGCCTCCAAGGCAGACTCAAGGAGGCGTACCCTGTCCTGCAAGCGAGCAGACTCCTCGCCCCGAGACGACCAGTCTTCCTGCGCTTGCTCTAGCTGAACTTTGAGATCTTCAACTCGTGAGAGCAGGTTCTCTCTCTCCTCTTGCGCATTCTTCAATTTCCCAATTGGATGTACAGAGGATAAAGAAGCATCGATTAATGGAATGAAACAAAATGGAAACCTCAATCACACATAAAAAAGCTAAATGTATAAAACTTTGCATCCAAGTAGATCTTTTGTGTAGCCATTTTAGCTTTAGAAAATATTTAGATATTTCATATTAACAAAAAAATTCACTCGTATGCTACCATAAATTCTGATAATACACAAGTCACAAGTAAAAAAGGGACATCTTCAACTAAACCAATGGGTAACAGTATAAAAATTTACAACTTACTGCCAAACAAAATTAAAAGAATTTTGTGAATGTAAGTATGTAAAATGTCTTGAAAGAATACATACTTGACACTGCACATAAGGCAAATTTTTAAAATGATAATATGTAATTCTTTATAGTGAGATAATTATATGTATATCTGTGTGAAGTTGTAATATATAATTTTATACACATTTTAATTTGATTTTTGGAGTGATGAATCCTATACCTGGGTATAATAGTGAGATATTTAAAGAATCAGCTTCTATTACGATTGCATTTCCTAGAATATATTCTTCATCATCATGCAAGAATGCCAGATTATATAAAATGGAGTCATACAAAAGTTAAATTCACCAAAGTCACAAATTCAAGAGCACTACACTACATGATCAAATAAAACCTAAATATTCACACCATAGGCATAAAAATGCTTCGGCAAACACTTTTTATGGAGACGAACTGTAACTACTATTTTGCTCAAACACAAGTTCACCTTAAAAATTTTCCATGTCACTTTCTTTCCAAATTAAAATCTACAATGCAACAATGCCAGGACATTCATTCTGGTTTACCCATTCTAACCCAATGTTGCTTCTAAGCATCATCAAAAATTTATACATTTTCAGCTCTATACAGGAAATATTTACACTTTGGTTTTTTGTGCTGTAAATTTGAATGGCAAAATATGCAGCTGCTGCAATAATTATGATGGAGTAAGAATTTTTCACATTTTTAAAATGAAAAGTCTTGAAATTTAACTTATCCCAGAAGAAGGTCTGGGTTAGAAAGGATTAATACCAGCTAAAGTTAATTCAAGTAAGCAATGATACAAGGAACTCTCACCACAATTTTTGTATTATATTGCTATAGCTAACTATAATGTTAGCTGTAGCAAGCTCTCAGTGACGAAAGAACCAGAATGAACACTTAGAGCATCAAAAAAACTGAAAAATGAGCACGGAAGAAAAAAAAGAACACATATTAAAGGTTCTAATGATTTCAAGAAACTACCTTGAGTAGCTCCACCATCTTCTGTTCCCTGTCAGAGCGTTCCACAGGATCGCCTCCATCGCCACCACCATTGGCAAGGGTCAAATCCCCGACAGGTTCTCCACTTTCATCTAGACCCTCGTGTGATAGAGAATTAGATTGTGAAGAGCCGAGAAGCAGTTCCTCCAAGGTGTCTGCTCGAGATCTTGTGTCCTCCAACTTCTCTGTCTGCCGACAGAGGGATTCCAACAGGACTGATTTTTCCTCCGACAACCTCTCATTTTCAGACTGAAGATCTGTCAGCTGTGCCTGTAGATCCGCTAGTTCTTGTAGAGTAGCTTGCAATTCCTCATTCGTACTGAAAAATTAGATAGCACTTTATCACTACATTTTCAAGTAAAACAACATATTTTAATTGCACATTGCCTGACCATTGAAAAATGGAATTATCACAAAAAAGGATGTCTCATTATAAAAAACTGCATGAAATTCTTATAAACATATAATACACCAGACACCTATTTAAAATAAACTTCTGAGCACATTTGTTGTCATTAAATGAAACATTCAACCATTGATTAGAAAAACTTTGAGCATTACAAAGCACATTTATTAGGTTTGCAAAAACCATTCCAATTGTCCTCGCACTATCTAAATATCAGCTTAACTACATTTAAAAACTAAATTACTATAGAATAAAAATGATATTGTTGATCACCAGAAAATCAGCTAAGAATAAGGCAATTACCAAGCATGTGGACTGCTTGTCATTTAAATCATAAGGCCAACTACAAGATATGAATTAACGCTTTGATATTCAGGGATTAGTCTCAGAAATATAATTCAAATCAAAATCTCACAAGGCAGGTGAGAAGATAAAACATATCCCAGAACCTTGAGGAGTGCAGTATCAAAATCTACAAAACAAGAATGGAGGAATAAAAAAATAGAAGCAAAACATCTCCATAAATATATAGATTTCTTCATACAATTTATGAGCATAAAATTAGAGACTGTTTTGTTGCAAAAAAAGAATCTACACTAAGAAAAGTTTAACTCAGTCTCATGCATGGGAATGTATGCTAAAGATCAAGCACTTTTTTAAACCAACAGGTATATACATCACCACAAATTTAACATATTCTTGAGTAATATAAGTATGACACTAAATAGGAGAATTTTTGCAATAATAATTACAAAATACACACTAAAGCAAGACACTAGGCATATCCACTGAACATTTCTGCTGAGCAATTTAGCATGCACAACAAATTTATCATAAGTAGACAATCAAATGAAAGGTGAAAATAAAGTGTTTAGGGTGGACTTATGCAATGTTTCCATTGAGCATTAAATAATTTTCACTATACAGTGCCAGAAACAATGCCTCCAACATAATAAAGCAGTCACGTCACACAGATTCTAAGCAGTTAAATCACTTCAGATATCACACAAAACACAATATGCACTAGAAATTTTGAGACATTGGGAATCTATTCACAATGAAACTAAAAACATAGACAAGGCACATATATCATCTTCCCTGTACAATCTGGTGATACACACAAAATGACACATTCACTACCATTGAAGCAGGCAGATTAGCAGGGAGTGGGAGGGAGAGAGGGAAGCAGAGAGAGATGGAGAGGTACAGAGAGAGAGAGAGAGAGAGAGAGAAAGAGGCAGCCAACCATTCAAGCATCTGCTGAGACACATCCAGCCCCAAGGCACTCCCAAAGGCAACTGACTGACAGTGTGCTCATGGTTCCTGCATCACTGAAAAATGCTGAGGGATTCTCTGAATGTGGACAGCAAGCCATTGGGGCTATAAATGTCTCCTGACCCACTCCCCTCCCCTACCCCAGCCCCCCACAACTTTGATTCCGAAAATATCCCCAGAGCAGAGGTCTAGGGGCACTCAGCCTCTTTGTGTTGTCACAATCCATAATGACACCATGTGCCATCCTCTGCTGATGTAACAATCTCAACCACACTAAACGCTAATTATCAGCAAAACATAATTAGCAAATCCAAGCCCAATCTTAGCTAGTGAGAAACAAAAGTAGGCAAGACCACTCAACGAAAATATTGTGAATTACATATGTACTGATAAAGCTATGGAGTGGTTTAGACTATTATTAGACCACAAATGGGACTTGGTTTATGGACCATCCCGCAATAAACTAAAAACCAAATATGGAAATTCATATAAAAGTAGATCAATGTGCCATTAACACAGAAAATCTTCACATCTCAACAGTGAAGGAAATATTTTGGTGTTATTATTATTATCCCACCTGCACTAACACTATCGTTAAGAAGAAGTAAGCTAGATAGAGGGAAAATAAAGAGCTGTATTTAAAAAAACTGAATGAAGAAGAATGAAGACTTTATATCATTCAATTCTAAGAATTTTTTCAAGTTAAAAAAGCATGAGATGAAATTTTTCAGCCAAAAAGAGAAACAACAAAAACACTGTAATGCCATTGATCTCCAAAGGCAAACTTCACCACGACATACCTGTAATGAGTCTCTTCCATCTGCAGAATGCGGTCCTGCAGGCATGCAACAGAGACTTCGCTCAAGCTGCTGCTCGACTGCTTGTCCCATTCTTGGGTGGGACAGAGGGTGTTCTCCACAGGTGTCGCACATGGGCCCCCACCACTGCCATCGCACCCACAGCAGCCCATGGCCTCCTGAGGATACAGAAGAATAACAGTGGTCAACATAAGAACTGAAAAAGCAATTAGGAAATTCATTGCAGAGGCAAGAGAGCCCAACTTGAATAAATGTACTATTTTATTGACCATTTATTCATTCATCATTCTTTTAAAATTTTTAGGCTTTGGTTGGATTTAATTATAAATTATACATACCTTCGAGTCAATAATTGTAATGCAATGAAATCTTTTACTGTTTTTAATATTTTTTTTAATTAATACAGCGTACTTTCTATTCTTGAATGCGACATGATTCTAAAGTAAATTCACAACAGATGTTTTCTAAGCTTCATTCAACTCAACCCCTGATTTCACAGCGCCCAAAATTTGCCTTCTTTATTCTAAGGCAAACATATCCTAGGTTTCCGAAACTTATCAACAAATAACCGAGCACGACAACACAACGGCAAAGCACTTCTCTGCTTAGGGTAAACAGGGTAGTGTCATACCCACTATATAATTCTTTGAAACACGTTAATGGCGAAAACTTGCAAAATTACGGCTATTAAGGATTACTAACAACTTTAAAATGCAGATCAAAAATTTGACATCACATGATGTCAATCCACCAAAATGCCTTACTTCTGCTGTGGCTACTAATGAAGGTAAAGGTAATTCTTTAGCATACCATATGATTGCAAAGTTTTGACGAAGTTTCGCCCCCTATTGTCATTATGTCGTAAGTGAAATCGTTAGGTCACCTATCATTTTAAATTAAATAGGGGAGTGCTAGAATCTTCATCGAGACTACAAATTTTATCCTGATTTAGGTAAGAAATTATTTTGAGGGTGAACATTTTGTCTGAAACAGCAAACGATGCCTATCGAAGCTGATTAGCTTCCGTGAGATGCAAAAGTATCGATTGCATCACATTCATGAGTAACAAACGAGGTTGAAATAATTAGTATATCCCTCATATTTTATAATTTTGGTTAATTTTATTTCGCAAAAAAATACGTTACTTCCACTGGAGAAGCGAAGAGAGGCGTCTGCTGCGTTTCATGCGACACCTCGTTTGGCTCTGTGAATATCTTAGTTGGCTCAAGCCACGCCGACAAAGAGGAGATCTTGAGAGAATTGTGATATTTTTTTCGTTATTACCAGTGGCGCCGACTCCATGGGGCCTGAGGGGGCCCGAGCCCCCTCAAAGATTCGTTAGGGGGGGCTGAGCCCCCTCAATAATTCAAGAAAATAATTAAGTTATATTATGCTTTGGGAAAATCACAAAAATATATTGGTGTTTTCCCATGTTTGACGATAGATACCTTTTAAAATGCATTCAATAATGTGTTAAAACAAATAATTTTAAGGTAGTAAGCATGGGTTAACTGAAAACAAGTGGTGTGAATTATGATAGTGTTACGGTGCTGAGACACACTTTGAATTTAACCTCTTCCCGGGGTAAGACCCCCGATATGGGCCCCCCCAATATTTTTTATAAGTCGGCGCCCCTGGTTGTTACACAAGCTACGGCGAGAAGGCAAAAATGCAAACACTAAATACCGTGACGGTAGGCATACGGGCATGGCAGTAGCATAAGAAGAAGACGTCGAAATGTAGGCTGAAGGAAGTGTTTACTGAGGGGTTACTGTTAACGGAGGCATCACCGCGAAAAGCGGGACCGTAAAAGGGTCTAACAGTAAGAGTGGAACAAGCGTGCTGAGATTTCGTAATGAACAGCAACTCATCGTTATCAGACACACTTACGCACATCAAATATTAAATTTACATAATGATGCAGTCGATTAAAAAAAAATGGCACCACACCGACCACATGAATCTAAACGACCTGCTTAGCATTCGGCGAACGAGAGGATTTGAATTCACGAGTGGCGACGCTTGACGCAACACGCTCGAAAGACAAAAGTAGAAACAATTACGCCCGAAGGAAGGCAAACATCTTCGCAACGCTGTCTCCAAGAGGGAGTTACTTCAATGCAAAGAACATTTAGCGGAAGTGTGCGGGACGCATACCAAAATAAACGTTGCAGAAACCATAGTTCTGCACGAACACAAAAAGCAGATATGGACAAATGCATCATACTTCATTGTGTTTTACAAATTTCAGAAATTAATCGCAAAAATTATATTTCAGATACAATATGTATACGAATTACTCAAGCAAATTGCATTTTCATTGCTAAGAACAGTCATAATATCAAAATACCTTATAAAATGCAAAACAATTTCAAACCTTTCGTTGTGAAATTAAAATTTTCAATAGGTACTCCAAATTAAAATAAAAGTTTAAAAAAATGTTTAAATTAATAGGATCAACAATTTTTGTCCCTGGAATACAACTGGCACGTGGGCAAAACTAATTACTAATGGGATGACATTATCGATGATTCCAAATGTATATTTTTGTATCGACAAGATAGTGTAAGTTTTTGGCTAAAAATAGCATTTTAGAAAATTCGAGCGAAGACGAATTCATCTCATTTGAGCAAAAATGTAGTACTTCCCATTAAACGTTACAAAATCACTCAATAAAAGCACACAACACGGGTGACATTACACGCGCACCCAATCTTAAGTCCAGAAATCTTAATGGGCGACGACGATAGAGTACTCAAAAATCATTTACGTATGTTTTATTATTTCAACTTTAATTTAGTAAATTAAACATTTAATCGCATTTTAGTAGCAAAATACTTCTGGATTTTGTATTTTCAATGCAAATATAATTTACAAAAGTATCGATAAAACGTACTTCTAACACGAAGTCCATATTTTCGATACTGGCCATCCCCGTCAAAAACACACACAAAATATGCGGCATCACGCAACATTTCAAGGAACGTTTACAGAAATATTTTCCCCGGGGGCAGGGTTATTAGCTCCCACTCCCATTATTGTCCGCATCCTCAGGTAACCGCAATGCCCCCCGCCCCCCTGCCCCCAAGTAGGGGCGGAGTCGCCTTCCGCATCCTTTGCCCGAGGTGTATCGTAGGAGGTTGTTGGGAGGAGGGATAAACGACCCCATTCACGAACGGCAATCGCACGTCACCGCGGGCAGTTTTTGAAACTCCGCATCCGTGACCGCTGAAAGAAGCCCGGATGGTTTCAGACCGTATTCCCCCGGGAAAAAACTTCCAACGAGAACGCAATACACATGCACGTAGCCCGGGGAGGAAGCTCTAGGGGCTTCAACAATACTTTACCCCGCCGCCGACGAGGCCGAAAAATTTTTTTTCCCTCGTGGTGACTCCCGGCGGTACATCTGCTAAAGAGACCACTACTCCAGGGACATCTCTTCTCTGACACTTTACTTTCGATATACTCACATTTCATGATGCTTGCCAATAATCAACGATCTAGAAATCAACGAACTGATTAAACTTTCAGCGGAGCTTAATTTCTAAATTTCCCCCGATATTTATGTTATTTTATTTATTCCCATTCCACCGAGAACATGTTGGCCTTTTACATCGGGGGCTTTCAACAAGGTAACAATTACGCGTGCACGAAAAACCATACCCTCGACAGGGGCAATCTACCTAGGCGGGACTCAAACCCACGACCTCTCGTTTGGCAGGCGAGGACTTTACCCTGTCACCACCGAAAACAGAACATGTTGGACTTATACATTGGGATTTTCAACAAGGTAACAATAACAGTGCACACAAAACCATGTCCAGGATAAGGGCAACAAAAAAATCACTAACTCTTGAAAACATATAATGGCAACCTACCCAGGCGGGAATCGAACCCACGACCTCTCGTCTCGTTTGGCAGGCGAGGACTTTACCTTGATGCCACCGAGGTCGAAAAACATATTCCCCCTTGTGGCGACTGCCCACGGTATATCTGCTGAGAAAACAACTAGACCAGTGACATCTATCCTCCGACACTCTATTTTCGATTAAGTCACATTTCATAATGCTTGCCTATACCCAACGAAGAATTAACTTTCAGCATTATCGGAACAAAATAGATAGTTGATTTAATGGACTGCATAGTTATTTGATGCGTGAGAATTGACATCAAAATACGTCTATTTAAAAAATATGTTAGAATTCCATCAGATGAAATCTCTATATTACATGATTTCCACATCCACATGATAACTACGATTTAAGTAATCAAACAAGTCGAAGGAGAACAATGCATCCTCCCAAGAAGAGAAGTTGTACGTCGAGATGACAAAGAAAACCAGAGAGAGGTGAACTTCCGAAGCGGACAGGAGAGGACAAGAAAAAGAAGGTCGCCATTGCGAGGGTGGGGGGTTGGCAGTGGGTCCAACTCCCAGGGGAGGCCTGACCACAGATCAACTGGTTTCCCCAGTCACGCCGGGATTGTGTTTCATACACATCGGAGAGCACACATTGCGGACGATCGAGCGATGGGACTGTGAGTGTGACCTCTGCAGTCCATCTCGTGAAATCGACGTCTTCATCAAGAGACTTCGGAAGCGACTACACGATTCCATACAAATACAGTAGTCCCACGATTTACGGTATTAATCCATTCCGGGGGACCGATCGTAAAGCGAATCGCATTGCTCGCGGAATCTGCATCATTTCCAGACGAGCCATTGAGCTCCAGTTAAGGCCTGTTTACATGGCACATCTACACGTACGGGCAGGGATGCCGACTTGCAAAAAATATTGGGGGGGCTGAAACCGGGGATCTGACCCGGAAATTTTATAAGTAGAGAGTTTTGATTTTTATAAGCATTTTATAAGAGTCATATGATCAACATCAGAAACCTGATAAATCGAATCTCGTCATCTGGACACACAGGGGAAATCGACAAGCCTGACACATTTTTTCCTCACACACATAACGAATTTTTGAGGGGGCTCGGGCCCCCTCAGGTCCCATGGAGTCGACGCCACTGCGTACGGGTTAATGTCTAAATGTATGAACGCGAAAAATGAACGCCAAAAGGCACCGTGTAACCACCCAACTTGTGCGAATACATGCACAGAAAATAGAACCTGTTCTAATTTGGTTCAAGCATTCGTACATGTTCCGTTCCGGTCCACAAAAAACATTCATGCTAACAGACATTAACCCGTACGTGTTAATGCATCGTGTAAACAGGCCTTTAGATGTTCATTATCTACCTAATGACTGTCAGGTAGCTGCGAAGGGGTAGCCAAGCGACAAAAGATTGACGCCACTAGCCTTGCGCCGTATTCATAGTTAGCCATTTTGTGAGTACAAAAACTACCGTCTCAACGTTGAGTGTGAGGACTCAAGAGACTGTTATTCTAATTTATTACAGATGTAACTTTTTTAAAGTTGAAAAGTGCTAATATATTTAAAACGAGCATTTACAAAGCAATGTCTATTATTTCGAGCCTCAATTGGTCGCATTTCGTTTCAGTACTAGAAATAACGAGTCTTTTACTCGTTAATTACGAACCTTTTTTAATTGGTCATTGTAAACTGGTTGGTTGGGGTGAGCCAAGGCTCACCGGCACAGCATCTAATCGTGCCTTCGGTGCGACCATGACTTGACTAGTTTTCGACCACAGCATTAATGGTAATTTTGATTTCAACTGGCACCAGGGTTGAAATTTCGTGACACAATATTTCTCCACCCTATATACGTCTGTTAGGGAAAACTGTTTTAAGGCCGCCTACAACATGCCGACGGCGAAAAGAGATTCCAACTGCGAACAAGACGGTTTAATGGAATCGCGTCCGCTCGCGCGTTTGTCAAATGAGCCGCGGAGATGAAGTCGGATGGGGGACAGAGAGACGAGAGAGAAGAAGGAAAGGAAGGGCCAGCCGTGAATCACGGTCCGAGATCGAATCACTCCCCGACACATATTTTTAGCCCTTCCGAGTAAGTAGACGGGAAGTGCACCACACATTCCGCGGCAATTCCATCGCCTCTGGCCGGCGCATTATTTTTATGAGCGAGAGCATCTACTCGGGAGAGGCATCGGAATGGAAAAACACACGACGATCGGAAACCGCGAGGAAAGAAAACAAATCGGAACGGCCACTGAAAAGACACTAAAATTTCGGAAAACATTCTCGGGAGGATGTCTGGCCGACGCGGATTATCGATTTGGTTTTGCTTTCGTACAAATATAGAATTTGAAAATGTTTTCGAGGGGGTACAGAAATTTTCTTGGCTTTAAATGAAAAGATGCAGAAATTCGCACCATATCTTATTTTTTTTAAAAGTTTAACGTGGATAAATGCGATTTTAGAACAGTTACATAACATGATTATAAAGGATTAGTTCAATTACGAAGGATTAAATTCAAGGGCGTACCCAGGGTCATAACTAGGGGAGGGGGGGCAAGCCATGGTTTACGAGGGATGGGGACAAACCAAGTTGTGACATTAGTTAATAAGATTATTTCCTTGAAAAATAGCTTTATTTTTGTTACATATCTTGTACTAATACATATCATTTTTAATAGGTTTAAATAAAATTTGTTGAATGCTATCGTTTCAATTCAGGGTAAATTTTTACAAGTGCAACAATCCGGATTTCGCCTTCAAACCTTCACTTTCCTGTAGTATTTTTGCCTCCTGATTAACGTGGTGACATTCATTCCTGGCGGAAATTAATAGTTTTCGAGATATTTTAACTTTAATGGATAGCGATTTTCGGGTTCTGCGCATGCGCGGCCATATTGGAATGGCGGTAAATGAGTTTCACGGAACATGTTTGAAATTGTAAACAAGAGAAAAATATCCCTAGTGATGGTCCAATACATAACAAAGTGGGAGGTAGAAGTGGATAAATCACTTTCTGGGCACATGTACGGGCTGGTCAACTAGAAAAAAATATCCTTCGAGCTGGTCCAGTTGGTAAAGTGGGTAAATCACTTTCTGGGCACATGTACGGGCTGGTCAACTGGAAAAAAATATCCTTCGAGCTGGTCCAGTTGGTAAAGTGGGTAAATCACTTTCCGGGCACATGTACGAGTTGGTCAACAAGAAAAAAATATCCTTCGAGCTGGTCCAGTTGGTAAAGTGGGTAAATCACTTTCCCATGACTCTTCTTTTATTATGATGGTAATGTTTGCGCATGCGCAGAAGGTGAAGTGCGTAAAGTAAAGAGTGAGTAAGTGAAGATCGTAAATGGCGGCGCATGCGCAGAACCCGAAAATCGCTATCCATAAAAGTTAAAATATCTCGAAAACTATTAATTTCCGCCAGGAATGAATGTCACCACGTTAATCAGGAGGCAAAAATACTACAGGAAAGTGAAGGTTTGAAGGCGAAATCCTGATTGTTGCACTTGTAAAATAATACCCAATTCAGTGCTGATTTTGCTTTAAGACTTCAGCGATTTTTGCTTCCAGGGGGGCAGCTGCCCCCCCGCCCCTGCCCCTCGCTGGGTACGCCCTTGGTTAAATTGCAGAGAAATCGAGAATAATCCGGTAAAATGAACAGAAGCCTGGTCTTACGGTAAGTCATATGTTAGCAAAAATGCCATGAATCACCGCATTTAATCACCTTTTTTTTCCCCATCTTGAAAACACAGATTACCCTAAGGCAATAAGAATTGCGTCACTAAGGACGGAATAAAACTATCGTTATTGAAGTTTCTCCTCAGATGTAAAATTGTCATACTTATGGTGCATGGAAGTGTTGAAAAGAGTTTATAAACCATAAAACTTTCCATACGATAGCTATGAATTGATCAAAAAAGACAGGTCGAGCGTGTGTGACGCATCCTATCAAGCAACATTAAGGGAAAAATTATCAAAATACTCTTGAAACGCGAATTAATATGAATCTATAGTAAATAAATAGATTTCTCGCTCACCTCATCATACTCCTCTTCATCATGTTTCGCTTTATCAGCGCAAACGCATTAAGTCACCGTATTTCCCATCTTGAAAATACAGAATACCGTAAGGCAATGAAAATTGCGTCACTAAGACACCTCAACAATGCGTCACTAAGGTACGTCAACAATAGTCCCCCGACCCCTCTTTCGCTGCATAGGTACAACACAGTGCATGCATGCCAAGGCCATCGGCAGTAAATTATGTTCATGTATCCATAAAAAAGAAATTTTAGAGTACTATTATTAAAAGTGCCTGTGTTAAGGCCGTACCACACTAGCGACTGCGACCGCCGCTGCGACCGCGACTGCGGCTGCGACTACACCCCATCACACATTGCGGCCGACGCCACGATCGCGCATGCGCACGTATGAACTTTTCTGCTTGTGGCTTGTTTGTTTACGAAAGCCCAAAGAATAGATAGAGAGCAGCAATTGTTGAAAATGTTCCTAAAATATGTTAAAACGTACTTCATTTTCATTCACCTGTGTACTCGGGTGCAATATCCAATATACTGGGCTTCCATCTTCACTTTAAAAATCCGAAATTATCTCAGCGTTATCTTATAACCTTCTTGAACTTCCCTCGCTACGGTAACCAAAACAAACAAACACGTCTGCCGCAAGCGCGCGAGATTGAAATGGAGCTCTCTGATTGGCTGCGACTGCGACTCAGAAGAATAGCCGGTCGGCTATTCTTCGGAGTCGCAGTCGCAGCGTCGACTGCCTGGCTCTGATTGGTCGACGGGCCAGTCGCAGTCGCGGTCGCAGCCGCAGCGCCGGCCGCAGTCGCTAGTGTGATACGGCCTTTAGACCAATGCAATGTTTATCACTAGGAAGCAGGGATGGCGTTGTATCAATCTCAAAGACTGGAGCTTACATGGGAACTTTTCTTACCTAAAAAAAAAGGCCGTAAAATAATTGTTCCAGGAATAGCCAAGATAGTATTTTAATAACACAAAGTAAATAACTCTTCAAGGGATTTATAATACAAACAGTGGGAATTTTAAACTTCCCACAGAACTTTAAAAATACAGAAAGCTATCGAAGCTCTAAAAGAGAGATAATTGTATTCATCCATTCGATTTCTAAGATCAATTTTACCCACACAAGATTGTTAAACCTCAATGGGTGAGAGGGTAAAGATAGTTCTCATAATACGCACCTCTCCTAACAAACCAATCTCCAGACCTGGGAAACCTTTACGCATTCATATTAAGCAGGGAAGTATGGATGAACGCATTAAAAAAATAATTAAAAACCCTTCGTAACTACGGTGAAGACACCGGACGGGCATTTCTTAGCGTCACTTCGCCCAGTTCGTAACCATTAAGCTCGTGAAGACCAATCGGATAGGCGAATATAATTATCTCTCTTCGATCTCTCCTACAGTACGAACAGCGGAAAATCCAAGGAAAAAGATGATTTTTACGATTGCTACTATCGAATTTCGACTGCTACAATCAATAGGACACATCGTATCCCTTAAGGCCGTTTCACACGGTACACGGAATTGCGCAGGTTAGAGCTGCATTAATTTCTAAGATGGCGTGGAATTGCGCGAAAGCATGAACGAAATTAGAACAGGGGCTATTTTGCCGTCTCGCATCCACGCATTCTCGCATGTGTTCTAGCAATTCACCGCATTACACGACGCAATTTTGATTGCGCCTTCACACGTACGTCAGACTGGGCAATTCCATGCACCGTGTAAAACGGCCTTTAGAGCGGTCGTATAAAGTGTCTTTTATATATAATTAATATATAAGAATATTTATTGTTCAGTAAAAATTCCGTAAGAACAAAAATAATATTATATTAAATATATAAATTACATTTTGCTAGCATATTACATTAAATACAATATAAATGATTACAATTATACTCAATTTCACGACATAGACGATCATAGCAAATTTATGAAATATAGTCAAAAACGGCAAATTGAGCTATTTTCCAAGCCGTATTTTATACAAACACATGATTTTTATGGATATGTTACTCGTTTAAAGCCAAAGCTATCATCGTGAAATAGTCTGAGAATTTAGAAAACACCCGTGTAAACGTTTACCTGTGTGCGAAAATTCCACAGAGGAAAAATCATTCGCCTTGACCGGGATTCGAACCCGGATCCCTCGATTTCCGGCCGAGTGCTTTAGCCAGTTAAACTACCGAGGTGTCATTCTTCCCTGTGGAAATTTGTGGACTATACCGGACAAGGTGGTATGGACTGCTGAGCATATTATGCGACGAGCAGTCCAAATCGTGCGCACGGCGCCACAGCCGGAGAGTAAAGTCCGAACTTTGAACACATAGAGGTGTTCTCTCTTGACGAATTTAAGTATACCGGGACTAGCCACGGTGATAACTTTACGGGAGTCACCCGCAATGCACAATTGTGCGAAAATTCCACGGAGGAAAAAATCATTCGCCTTGACCGGGATTCGCACCCGGATCCCTCGATTTCCGGCCAAGTGCTTTAGCCAGTTAAGCTTGTGGAAATTTGTGGACAATACCGGACAAGGCGGACAAGGTAAGGTGGCCACAGGGAAGAATGACGCCTCGGTAGCTTAACTGGCTAAAGCACTCGGCCGGAAATCGAGGGATCCGGGTTCGAATCCCGGTCAAGGCGAATGATTTTTCCTCTGTGGAATTTTCGCACAATTGAGCATTGCGGGTGACTTCCGTAAAGTTATCACCGTGGCTAGTCCCGGTATACTTAAAGTTTACCTGTGTTTTAGATATTGAAACTTCATTTTCCATTTAATATGAAGGTAAATGTAGCCCGTAAATTTCAAGGTGATAGCTGGAGGCTTCAAACAAACAATAAATTACGAAAAAGGCCGGTTGAGCGAGAGCGATTTTGACATCGATGGATTCGAAGAATTAAGAAGGATATGAATGAAAATACCGGCGGAAAAATTTGGACGTTAGGCAATTAGGCATATTGCCGGGTGTTAGGCACTTACAGTAAAGAGGAGTAATTTACAGAGTGGCACATATCACACAGTTGATAACGATATCACCATCATTCAATACGGGAATTCATACATGATACTAGGATAAAACCTTCGCCGATAAAAACGCCCCGAATTAATCCCATTGATATAAAATATGTTCCATTTATCGCACGATCGATCACGAACGTCGATATCAAAGATGGGCATCGATAAGTCGAGTAAGAAAACAATTCCGGTCGATAAGAGCACATGGGCGTACCTACCCAGCGAGGGGGAGGAGGGAGTAGCTGCCCCCCCCCCCCAGAAGCAAAAATCGCAAATGTCTGTAAGGAAAATAATATTTTTTCATGCAAATAAATTTAAACACTAATAAAGAGCCGTTACAGTTTCCTTAAATGTTGATTTCATTCACCTTTTCCATGCTTAAATCTTACCTACAACTTGAACAACCATGGCTTTTTGATCCTGGGTACCACCACCACCAGTTTTGATCCTGGGTACGCCCTTGTAAGAGCACATTGCTGATGTACACGCAAGTTTTTATGGTCTTTGAACGTCGAGTATCTTAGATCATAGTTATTCAAATTTCGATCATAGGGTTGTTGTTCATCAATTAAGCAATGATAAAAAAATAATTTTCCACAAAAAACAGGAGAATGTCGCTATCACAAAGAAATACAAGAAACTTCTTTGGCCGCATCTACGTACGTAACACCCACTTTCCTCGTAGAGATGACAGCAATTTTGAATGGAAATTATGAACATCGCATCACTGATGGTCAAAACCATCGATGATATCTTTCATTAATCGAAAGAACCTACCCTCCAGGGTAGAAGTCTCCGTATAATAAAAAAGCCAAGTATCATTATTTCATCAAACAATCCTTAGCAGAAAATCCAAGACCCTATAAATATAACCCCTGCTCAAGAGTCATACCTAATTACATTCATGCGCTTTGCTACTCATGCAATTCCGGATAAATTTCGTTTGACCCATCCTTTCGGTCGCTTAGCGAAAAATTTACATTCATTCAGTGCTCAGACAATCAGAAGAAGTCTTAAAATATCATGCTACCCAAAGAAAATAATTACCATGGCTCGATCCGCTGGCTAACTCCAGACGATAACATGCTCTGTGCGACGGTAAGATTCTCCTCGAGTTTCATCAGTGGTGTGATTTATATCTATACGATTTTTACTTTGAAAAACGCCTTGATGATGTTTTAATGCTCTGTAGTGGCGAGTGTCGGCTCGTTTCTAATTTAAATTTACTAACCCATCTGCCAATGGCGATAATTTACGAGCCGCTCGTGGTATTGGCGAAGTGCGTGCAGAGGGAAAAAGTTAATCTTTCGTGAAGGCATTAAGACAGTTAATTTGGGATTCCCATACCTTCCGCCGATGATTAATGGAGCGACTTCCCCCCAAATTTCAATACGAACGACCGTCGAACGTTCCTTAGAGACGAGCTCCAAACATATATTTGGGTAATGTAGGTCAAAGTTCCCTGGGTCGTGTTTTTCTCCCGTATTTTCTACATTTACTGATACATTACGGGAATGTGGACATGTCTAACATTTTTGCGTTTGATGGAAGAGATACTCAACCGAATTGCACCTCCACGGATGCTAAAATAAATGTATTTTAAATTGCGAAATTCCGTGCATTATTATCCCGACTTGAGATTCAATCTGATCTATCGTCCTCAAGGTCAAGTCTTCGCTACGCCACTCTCTCTGGGTGCTATATAAAACGTAAAATACATTTTTAATGCTTCCGAAAAAATCAAAGAAACATACTGATTGAATGTATCGAAAAACATGATATTTTATACATTTCTGCTGGGGGTCACGGGGCTGTGGTAAGTCAAATCATGTCATGAGGACGACAAGGTTGTAAGAAATATTTTGCGGCTACCACTCCAAATTTTACTGTCCTATTCATACATGCTACATGAACCTAGTATTTTACGGAACTAGATTTAAATAAGAGCTTTCAGAGATCAGCAATTAGCGTTTCAATCACCTTTAGTGCTACAGCGGAGAAATTGGCATGCCAGCTCCCTTTTGATTGGGTAACCTACGTTTCTCACGGGCCCCACTCCAGTCTAGAGAGGCCGCTTCATCGCTCTTCGCTCGATGCTATCCTTGGAATGGAGAAGGGCTTCGATTCTGGTGGAAACCGTTATTCGCTCGCCGGCAGAAAAGTGTTAGCTAACAGCAACTTCCAGCGCAAGCGCGGCGCCTGAGGGAATTGCTGAGTGGCCGATCGTTTGAAAGGGATGTTAGTGTGCGAAATTCCACAGAAAAAGACAAATCATTCGCCTTGACCAGTATTCGAACCCTGATCCCTCGACTTCCAGCCGACTGATTTAGCCAGTTAAACTACCGGGGAGTCAATCTCCTCCGTGAAAATGTGTTGACTATAACGGCCAAGATAGTCTTGGATTGCTGAGCGTAATATGCGACTAGCACAGTCACAGTCTGAAATCTAACCCCCAACTTTGAACGCTAGAGGGGTTCGCTCTCGAATGATTCTAGCATACCGGGACTGTACTGTGATAAATTTACGCAGTCACCCGCAATACACATTCGAGCGAAATTCCGCAGAGGAAAAATAATTCGACTGACCGGGTTTCGAACCCCATTCCCTAGAATTCCGGACGAATGCTTTAGCCATTTAAGCTACCGAGGCGACCATCTCCGCAACGAAATCCTCTTTAGTCTCCTCAGAATATTAGTGATCATTCAAGGAGGTTTCACCAAGAAAAGGGCATACTTGAAAGTCATTTACGTGAAAATTTAATTACGAACCCTTTCATCAAATACTACAACTGCAATTAAATCAGGTGTACTTCCTACGTCGTATTATTTAATTAGATTTCAAAACCTACAAATTTATCCACGGCTTATGGATACCTCACCGTAGAAAAAACGACACTTTATGACGACCTACAGCTTGACCACAATTTGCGCGACAGGCTGAATTACCGCTTATTGCATTTTCTAAAAAAATAAATTGGCCATCGAAAATTAATTGAAAATCGACGTAAACAATTAGTTCAATTAATTACTCAATGTAAAAACAAAAAGTTCGCAGGAGATTGCAGATATGATGTAAACGTAACAGCCAGCCGTAAAAGGAAAAAAAAAAATAATTTCGCATAATATTTCACTTTTCTTTCCCAACGTATAATTGATTGACTGAAAATTATTAGGAAACCAGCCAACGATAACATTTAATGACGGTACGGACTCATCTCATAGACGACGTAATGAAACTATCGTTGTCGAAGTTTTTCCTCAGACGTAAAATTACCATACTTATGGTAAGTACAGGAAAGTGTTGAAAAGAGTCTATAAACCATCAAACTTTCAATACGATACCTAAGAATTGATCGAAAAAGACAGGTCGAGCGTGTGTGACGCATGCTATCAAGCAAAATTACGGGAAAAATTATCAAAATACTCTTGGAACGCGAATTAATATCAATCGATAGTAAATAAATAGATTTTCGCTCACCTCATCATACTCCTCTTCATCATGTTTCGCTTTATCAGCGCAAATCATTTACTTGTATTTCAGTCACCGTATTTCCCATCTTGAAAACACAGAATACCGTAAGGCAATGAAAATCGCGTCACTAAGATACGTCAACAATGGTCACCCGATCCTGCTTTCGCTGCATAGGTAAAACACAGTGCATGCATATCATGGCTATCGGCAGTAAATAATGTATATCAAGGAAATGTGGAAGTAATGCCATCAAAACCCCTTTTAATAGACAAATCTCATGTTTTACGAAGACGAAGATGCATTTTTGATCTTGCATCGATACCAAATAATGGGAGTTCAAATGGAAAATTATCTCCGCCAAATAGCCCAGCACCGAAAAATAAGTCCCAAATTGGTAGCAAGAATAGGAACGCTAATATTTTTAACAACTCTATTATAGTAATTCATTAAGTGAGTTAGCCGAGGGAATTCATAGTTAACGTAGAGAACTTTGCGCAGTGGCGATATCGTAGCCAATGAAGTTCTTGGAGTTAACGTAGAACCTCAAAAATACGGCAAAATACAGGGATAATATTTTTCATATTTTCGATTGCTGATATAATTTTTAGCACCGCGTGATTTTTTAAACATTTTTTCAGTGATCAATTGAGAAAAGTTAGTTTTCATAATTACAAATACTGGAATTTAAAAAGGAACATCATACGCCTCAAAACACTCTTGAAATTAAGCTCATATTTATACACTCTTATTTATACTATTTATACCTAGGCCCGTAAACTTTTGGAATAATTTATTTCGAAACAGTTTTATCTCACATATTTGTCGCCTTTAAAGGTTGAGTTGACGTAGCTCTGCCCCGTGACACCAGCAGAAATGCTTAAGATATCATTTTTTCGATACATTTAATCAGAATGTTTCCTTGATTTTTGGAAGCATTTTCAAATGTATTTTATACGTTTTATATAGTTCACAGTAGCAGCGTTGTAACTAAAACTTGACTTTGGTCCAGAATGATCCAGATGATGATCCAGAATATATCACAATTCAGGGTAATTATGCGCACTATTATGAGCGACAAGTATCACTATCTAAAATAAATTTATTTAAAAAAACAATGCTAAAATTCATATCTGTTATAGAAATACACAAGTCGCTTCGCGGCTACCTCTATCGCGAGATAAATGATTCCAAAATTTTACCTACCTATTTCTTTATGCTACACGATTCATGTATTTTATAAATCTAGGTATGAATAAGAGCATATAATTTAAAAAATACTACCATTCGAGAAGCAGTAATTTATCCAATCGAACGTATTTTGAATGAATAAATTAAATTTTGTTTTTCCACAAAATTACTTATAAAAATACGACCATGGCATCGACGGTTAACGTCATCTTCTGATCAAGATAACGTTAACCGAGACCAGAAAATAACGTCAACCACCGAAAACCATGGTCGTGTTTTAATAAATAATTTTGTTGGAAAACAAAGTTTAATTTACGTCTGAAGATTTTCACAGCTTCTTTTATCTATGTTGGTGGTGGTTCTCGGGTATTGCTGTGTAGAAAACATTTTCACTCAACGTTTCACTCCTACTGGGAGGGTTATCAAGAGAAACGTTATACGTGAATCCATCGAGATAGCGAAAAGGCCTAATAACTTTAATAGGGAGGATGGGTATAACCTCAGCCGTATATGGAGAGGGTTCCTAGCCCAATATAATGACCAACGGCTATCGCCTAAAATTCAAATCCGGGACAACAATGGGTAACGACAAACATATATATGCTCGGGACGAGAATAAATTCCTTCCATTCTCTTGATAACGCTCCCAGTAGGAGGAGTGAAACGTTGAGTGAAAACGTTTTCTACACAGCAATACCCGAGGACCACCACCAACATAAAGTTTAATTTACTCATTCAAGAGGTTCATCAAATTCCAAAAAGTTTCGCCGGAAACCACCAACCCTCTTAAACGTAGTACCGATCACGTCTTCTCTCGGTGATATGGTAGGTATGGCGATGCACAATCGCGCCGGACGAAAAAAAAGAAAAATCGGGGAGGGGGAGAGGGGATGGTGGAATGAGGAAATAACACCACTCAGGCGCGGCATTTAACCCGCGCTCTGCCATGCCGTCGCGTCGCGTCGACGACAATGGCGGACTCGAACAATTGAATTCCACGACATCGGGGTTGAGAGGATTCGGGCGGAGTGTTTCAAGAGTTGACCCCCCCTGCCATCAAATGCAGTGACTGACTAACGAGGCCAACCGTCAGTCCGTCCGACCGTTCACATTCCCACACGATGCTAATGCTAACTAAAGTGGCGCCCTATTCATGAACCCCAAGGGGGGCTGGCAGGTGGACACTTAAAAAGCAGGCCTCTAAGGGGGCCATTTACGGTTGAGCTTCACTAAAGTTTGAAACGAAGGATTGATATTCGTTCTAATTGTAAGTAAGATCCGTGATTTATCATTAAAAAACTTACTCGAAAATAGTTGCCGATTGAATGAGAACATAGGTAACCGAGATTTAAATGAACTTTTACAATATAAAAATGCAAAAACATGAGAATCAAGACTTTCTACAAAATAAACCTTTCAACATTTTTTACCTCGAGATTTAAATGAACTCTAGCAATAATAAAATGGAAAAAAATGATAATCTAGACTTTCTGCAAAATAACATTTTCAAAGATATTTTGACTGAAATCCTACGTGCAGGAAAGCAGAAAAACGCAAGTTTCAGGAATTATATCCCGTAAATGTCTATCTAGGCGTTCTCTTACAACTAAGAGACAAGATCGAAATGAAGCCATGAAAAAATACAATAATTATCAACGAAGACGATAGAACAAAGGTTCTGAAATTTGGATAGAATGTAGGAATACACATCACGGGTCAAGCACTCGCCCACAGGGGCGCAGCTAGGAATTAAGGCTGGGGAGGGTTTAGGCGCAACTATATAATACCGATGTTTGTGGGGGTATGGAACACCCACCAGGATAAGCGGTAGGTGCGAGATTAATAAATTGCGGAATTTTAAGATAAACGGTACAAAATGGTGAGTTTTACGGCTTTCCTAGGGATACTTTATTAATCCTTACACTATTCTATTAGTAATATCAATCCAATTAAATAAATGGGTTAGACATAAAAATTTCTCTGAGCTCTAGGGGAAGTTATATCCCCCAAAACCCTTCCCCTCGCTGCGCCACTGCTCGCCCATGAATGGAAAAGAGGAATCTCACTAACAAGGGAGTCGTTGGTTCGGGAAAAGACCGACAGGGACCTAATCCCGAAAGTGAAAAAAATTGTCTGGTGGTGGCTGTTCAAAATCTCGCATTGAGAATGATCCTGGGATGCCAAGGGGAGTGAATGAGTGGAGGGGAGAGAGAGAGAGAGAGGGAGGGAGAATGGATATGTAGAAAGACGCAAACAAGAAACCTTGAATGAGGGAGGGGGAAAAACAGATAGAGGATGGACAGAGGCACTTAAGACAGCTATGGAGGAGAGCATTTAAAATTTGACTCATCCTGGAGGGGAACTCACTCGGTCATTCAGCCCGAAGTTCAGATAGGCGAGGATAGAGCTCACCCCAGACTAAACCACAGACGTGCGAATATCACAAATATAGGTTTCAATTCTTTTCCCTCGGCCACGTGATAGTGGTTTTACACGGATTTATTTCGAGGGTGTCCAAATGGCTAGATATGAACCTGTGATTTTCCGATTGTTATCCAAGCGCTCAACCCATTGGGATACCACTCTCGACACTTTGGGGGGTTAAGTATAAAAGAATTCCCAGTTAATAAATCTAAGATACCAATCGTTCAAGTTAAATTAAGATGACTCAATCAATCAATCTCTTTCGAATTACGTGTGAAAGCTATCCACCCACAGCTTCTTCCAGTACGGTAGAGTATTTGGAGATTATTTTAGAGAAGAAGACAGACAGTGCCATTTGGGTCATGTGAAGGAAGGATAGATGGGCTATAAACACGTGGTAATTAACCTGTGCTCTCGAGGAGTATTGGCAGAGAGAAACCTAGCACCGCTGTAAGCGTGTTCGAAAAAAACACTTCTTAACGCTTCATTTGTCGGACGGGGTTCTCTTTTTGGGCAGCATACTACACACCACGCTCGTATGGTTCGGACTTCCTCGTTAAAACTTCTGGAAAGAGATAATATCATAGGCCCTCGAGGTGGGAAGCAAATTAACTCGCTACCGTACTAACCCAAAACCACACATCATTTTAAGTCCTACATATCTGTTGAAATATTGTGCTCAATAGTTCAGACGCAGTGAGGTAAGAAATATGGTATAAGAAAACCAAGGAGGAGGCCTTAGACGGGATTAGGTGGAGACGACTTTGTTGTTTGGGATCTGCTAGTGGGCAGGGAACCAGTTGATTACGATGATGATAGTTTTACTTGTTTGCTGTCTGATAGGCTTCTGGTGCATCGATTGTTCGATTGTAAGATAAAAATTTTTGGGCTATGTCGCCGCGTCAATTTTTGGGTAGCCCCAACGTTTCCCGATGGATGCTGCTCACTTTCTCGCGAGAAGAAGCGACCAGCATCGGTTAGGAAACGTTGGGGCCACCCAAAAATTGCCGCGGCGACATAGCCCAAAAGTTTTTATCTAACATGACGAGTACCCGCAAAAGTTTTACCGAAGGATTGTTCGATTGTAGATTGTGTGCGCGTGCAACATCCGGTGCACGCTATGTTCGCGTGTTTCGTGTAGTTGGTTTATATCTCAATACATATCTTAAACTAACTGTATGAGTCTCATTACCATTGTCTAAAAACCTAGTTGACAGTATCGTCTTTTCTCTCATCCAAATAGCCTGTTCTCCTTTCTCCACGTTTGCATTTTCCGCACATCCTTCTACTGTCCTCACGTATCAATAATTCCGACACCTGACAGATCAATTCCTACTAACCTCATCCAAAAGTTCTTCTGCTCTCATCCATCACATCGAGAGCATCTGCATTTACCTTTTCTTCGCACTACGCTTCTCCTACAATACAAGTGACAGAAGAGAAACTACACATAACAAACAGGCAATCACAAATATTTCCTTAGCATACAGTAGTTAGTAGTAGGTACAGTAGTAGGTAACTCAGTAGTAGGTAACATACAGTAGTAGGTAACTCAGCAGCAAACTTTCACTATAATTTACGGTTCTTTTTTTTCTGTCCTCGGCTCTGCAATGCGAGAACAAACATTCTCCAGCGCAGGCAAAAATTGAAGGTTGAATTATTGATGAAGTTTCCGCATTTCATTAAGTAATGAAAGCGTAACGATAGCGCAAACGGGGATCCGAAAAAAGACGAACTAGAAACTCCAACCCAAATCGTAATACAGAATATAAAAGTTCGTACAATTTTCAGCGTTTATAGTCAATTGAAGCAACAACGCACATGAGCGAGTTGTGAGGAACTGCCACCCCAATGCAATATTAAATTATACAAGGAAATACAAGATATAAACCACCGAAAATGTCCTATATTCGCTGGAGGGAGACTAGCCTTACGTCGAACATAGGTGCTTTCGATTTATTATACGGAAGTTAGCTTATGAATGCCTCTTACAAAGCGTGAATTTCCGTCATAGATAGATCCTCTGATTTCCGGTCAGGAAGGTTCACGTAATCAAGGCTTAGATTTATAGCAGTCCGAAGCGATGGTGAAGACTTGGTAGCTCACTGAACGAGCTTTCACAGACTAAGAGGTTCATAATAACTCATATTGACTTTCATGAGGCGACTGCGCACAATGATATCGGTGGCATTACGCAAGGAATCTTAGTTAGCTTACTCTTCGTATTGTTACATCATAATGATTCATACCACAAGGGAGCTCCTCTGTAGTTCCCATATTATCTCTCCCGTGAAAAACGTGGAACCTGGAGGCTCATTTGGGTGTATTTTGTTAAAAAAATTTTTTTTTTAATTTTTTGGAGTGCCTTCCATCCAATGTCGCTGAAAGACTGGCGTAAACAATTTTCCTTCCCTGCGTGATGTTACGTGATCACAATAAAGCGAATAAGACTAATAACACATAAAATAAATTTAAAATGTACATTTGTTGCAAAGTTCTCATTGTTTACATACATAGCAGGGAGAATTACTTTCCCCCTTCTCCCACAAAATTCAATAGCACTAATATTCCCAAAATTTCGTTTAAGGAAAATATTACCCAAGCATATGCAGGTATCATTTAGAAATACAACAATCAGATGGGCGGTGGGATGACTCACGACACCAATTACTAGTGGAGATTTGCCTAAAGAGTAACATGATAACGACGTACAATAAATTAATTAGGCCGTTGACCGTTACGAACAGTTATCATTCCTTTCTCATGGCGTAATAATATCGATGACAGAATTGAGCAAGCCACTTGCTATCTTTACCTCAGATTAACTTCAAAACTACTTTTAAAAAATATCTGGAACTTTCCCGGGGCTGTTCAAATTTCCTTCACGTATCTTCTCACGATTGAAGCTAATTTTTGTGAAACCTCACCATTTCAGCAATAATGAGACTTTTGCGGAACTAGCTTGAGAAAGGTAGAAACGAAGTTATGCAGCACTCACATCTTCGGATTGCTTTACTATGAACTGAATGCATGTGACATTTTACAACCAAGATTGACAAGCCAGGAATCCAGGGGACATGCACCGCTGTCGCCTTCCGCTTTTCACTTGACGCCACCGCGGGCAAGAAATGAAGAAACGGGGTCTGCGAGTGACGCGGGGATATCGGACAGAAGCGGCAATCATATCATATCCATGGTGGATGATCATAATAAAATATGGACGATCTCTGGCCGTTGCAATGCGTCACAAACACGATGCCAAACATTCTTCATTTTCGTCGCCATCCGGTGCGCCAGGGGCGGATCCAGGATTTCTTTCTGGGGGGGGGGGGCACAAGCAAGGCCGTATCCAGGATTTTGTTCTAGGGGGGCACATGGATACCTCGTAATACAAAACGAACGCATTGATAACGGGACCGTATTAAAAATGTTGCATATTTTTTAAGGGTCTGGGGGGGGGGGGGGGGCACGTGCCCCGGGCCCCCCTCCCCCCATAAATGCGCATAGTATGCGGTGCGCTACTACTGCGCAACAGTACTCGGAGATTTTATGCGGCCAATACTGTAAAAATCACATTTATGCCGGGAGTTCGTGACGGTTAGTTACATATTTGCTAATTTTGTCGAATAAGCCGAGAAAATGCTCATGCCATTAGTTTACTGACATTATAGTTGTGATTGAATAAGTAAGTGGATGATTAACCTCAAGTCTACCAAAAAATCTTAGCTTACTGGAGGAGATTAGTTTCAAGCTTCATTAGGTCCAAAGAAGGAAATTTATAAAGTTTCATGCGTGAACGATCCGATGTTGAATCATGCACATTTCGGAGTACATTCAAGGGAAGAATTACATGTTTATTATGAGTTCAAAACAAAGTTTAAACCTATGTTTAAGAAAAAAGGACTCAGCTTCAGTTGGGTTTCAGGTTGACATCCTCAGGATTGATCATCATCCAGAGGATGGAAACCGAATCATTAATTCAAAACTAGGTCTCTGTCGCGGGATTTGGTGGAATTTGCGAAACATTGTAAATTAAGAACTTTGACTTGGTAATTTAACGTAATTTATAAGAAGGACCATGGTTTTGATGAGAAACATCGTCATCAGGAACTAAATTAAGTACAAATAGTCATTTAAATGCCAGTGGAAATAAATGTCAAAAGGTCTAATAAATTACGAGGAAACACGAAGTTATAGCTCTCCATTTACATGGTAGGTATTCGAAACGGGCAGCCGCTGATGCAGTAGTAAACACGAAAATCCTACCACGAAAAATTTGTACTTATGTTTACTCTTAATTCAAGGAATAGTATATTCGGAGATGCCTTACATTATGTACCAGAGCAAATAATGCCAAAAATTTAAATAAATTATGTGGATTAAATCGAAACTTGAAGCTTTTACGTGGTGAAAGGGCTCCATATTAATAATGAAGTACACTTTGTTACTTCCACAAAATTCCACAAAAAATAGAATTTTGTGGAAGTAACAAAGTGTATTTCATTATTAATTATGTGGAATTACGAAGTCTAAGCTCTTCGTTTACATAGTATTCGAAACGTCGGCATATAGTGCCGTAAACGAAGTGGAAAACCCGAAAAGCCTACCATATATCTTTGGTGTTTGTTTACTCTGAATTCACGGCACAGTGTATTCGGAGAGGCCTCACACGCTGCACCAGAGAGTCGGCATTGTTATTTTGGGACGGAGAGAGAGATGGAATTCGAGATCAAAGAGCGAACTGATAAGGACAACCGCGATGGAGACACTACATGGCGATAATGGGCCGGGAGGGTCGACCCACTCGTGGCGCCCGCGACACGAAAGAAGCGGAGGACGAAGACGAAACAATGGACAGTTCCGACGACGATCACAGGGCACGTGCGACCGAGGATGCCATTATAAGGGGCGAGCCGGAAGGTGGTCCTCACACCCTTTGGCACCCTTAAAGGGACGCGGATTCAGTCCGGCCCACCTCCGGCTCGCCGAGAATGAGCCGAGAGATATCCACAATGGCGACTGGGCACCATTATCGCGACTCCGTCTCCTCCCACGACGTCTAAAATTATCCGCCGGGGATCATAATCATCACATCCGAGTCGTGACGTTGCACTTCTTGCGACCGGAACGTAATTGGACCTCAAGACACTCATCAGTTTGAGCCACAAGCGACGCAAATCGCCGCCGGATCTCTCGAGACAAATTTTGTTTTTACAAGCGAGGTGATTACGAAGGATTGATGCAGCCTTCAAATTTAGGAATTCCTCCTACACTCATTATTATTATACATAATCTTTTAGCTGGAAGTTTAGTCCGCCTAGGATATTAAAGTTCAGGCACGTTCTTCCAGCAAACGTTATGCAATATTACTTTTATTTTCTTAATGGAATCTCACTATTCGGTTCCTCCTCCAACTTCATAATCATGAATAACTATGGCTGCTAAATATAAAACTACTTAAAGAAGTTATCAGATATTTAAAAATTTCGCCTTAAGGACATAATGTCTATATTGACATATCAAGAACCACCAATAAAAGAGCCCCTATAGTTAAAAGAATGATCTTACACGATTAATACGAAGAAAGCGCATCAGTCATAAAGTTATAGCCCTCGCATACGTGGGGTTCGGCTCGAGTGTAACAATATATATATTCCTCCTCCCACTTGAAACATTGTTATTCTGATCGGTTTTAATATTTAAAATAATATTTCAAAACAGAGTTAAGTTTCAGGCGGTATTTTCTGGAAAAACTTCAAAAAAGGGACTTCAAAATGAAAAAGGAACTTCACATTATAAAATGGACTGCTTACTTAAAGATGAATATAAAATACGATGAAATGACACTGAATGGTGGTAGATATTCTGAAGGGACACCGCTTACTACCACAACGATCACATACCTCAAGCATGTTGCTTGTACTATAAAGTATCGTCTTCAATTATGCTTCTGAAAAGACTTTATCCGCAAGTGTGTCTTCCTAAAGTTCTCTCTTATTATCATTTAAGTTGAGAATCAGATTGATAACCATCACACATAAAACGACCTTGATACCATGGAATACGATGCTTTGATCAAATTGCAATCAGATCACAGGATGATGTTTTACAACGGAAACTTAGAGATAATCATTACACTACAAAGAGAAACAATTAGAAAAATGTATTAGAAACGCACTTAAAGAATTCAAGTTGGGTAGATTGTTATCACAAACTAACGAAGACATAATTTTGGATACAAAAGCTCACTAGTAGAAATATTCATTTGCCTATACCACTTCATTGTTAATGTTCGGCTAGATTATACTCAATGGGCTTTCAAGCGATGATTCATGTATTTATTTTTTTATGTTTAGGTTTATAGGTATGAAATACAGACTTGATACGAGACACTTATCGCGATTAACAAGACAGGTAATATTTTTACCATTATGCAATGCAAAAAAATATATTGCTTCCCGATATACTTTATCAATAAACAACTCCACTATTCTAAACAGCCTACGTTCTTCCCTCAATGCATTTTCCAATGATTTAACCTAGCCTCACACCACGTTTGAAGACTGGAAGCATTCGAGATGGTAGGTGAAGAGAGGCAGCTTTTAGGTGAGAAACGGAGGAGACAGAAGGTATGAATGGAGCAAGCACTTAGCGGGGAGGGGATGTTGAAAACAGTGTTAGAGGGTAGAATGTTAGATAAACGAAGGAGAGGAAGGTAAAGAATTGGATTTTTTGATAAAATGGAAGGGATTAGACCGTACAGTAAAATGGAGAGGACAGTGCTTGAAGGAAGGGAAGGCTCCCAGAATGCATCTTAAGTACTCCATGGAAACCTACCTTAATCGGTAGACTATTTTAATAATAATACCACGTTTGACGAAGAACATATCATAAATTGCATTACACAAACTAAAACCTTAAAAATTATATACAATGCACACGCGTTTTTTAACGCAGGTAATACAACAAACAAGTATCGTAGGAGTGTAATAATCACACAGAATTTGAGAGTAAACTACGAAGCTAATACATTTTCTACCCACCGCTCTGACTTAATTAGACCCGATGAATACAAAATTATTAGGACTACCCCCCGATAATAGTTTTTCCCAGCTAAGCTCAATTTTTATTTTTTATATAGTATTCTACCGATTAAGGTAGGTTTCCATGGAGTACGCAAGAAGTGATCTGGGAGCCTCCCCTTCCTTCCAGCACTGCCCTCTTCAACTCACAGTAAGGCCTACTCTCTTTCAATCTATCTAAAAATCCTATTCTTTTCCTTCCCCTCCCTCGAAACAATCCAAAATCACAGGTGTCAAATTGGATCGCGTTCACCAAGGAAATCAATCCCTCTTTGTTAAAAGGTTTTATACACTTTCAATAAATTTTCATTTTAATGTTACTTACTCCCCGCCCATCACTTTTTCATGCTTCAATCCTGTACAGACCTGAAATCTTACAGCATTCAACATCGCAAGCCTATTACGCATGCCCCACATTCGCTTTCTAAAAATTTCACGCTGGCATAGTTAGTCCATAGGCCAATTTCTCGATCAGCATGGGCACCATATTTCCCCACACTATCACCAGTTTCACTAATGAGAGACTATAGCCGCTCGCTTTCTCACGGCGTCCATCCTACACGTCGGGATGCCGGCACGTCTCTCGCCTGTTTACATATTTGGGATCACCATGACAACGCCTCCTCGCCAAATTCGCCGCGACCGCCTCGCGAACGGAAAGTAGAAAGAGAGGGGAAGGGTGGCACTAGGAAGGTGTTAAATTTCCTTTCCGAGAGGCGTGACACGTCACGCAGAGATAGGCGAAGCACTCACTAAAAACCTCACCTTTCAAAGAGGAATACAGCACATGATAGGGGTGCAAACTTCTTGGAAAAAATAAACGGGATGGCAGGGACCCGACAAAATTGCACCACGAAACACGATTTTTTTAATATCCGTAAACGCAACGTTAATCACTATGCGAGAACTAAGAAATGTAACAATACACCTTATTTAAGCTTAGTTTGATCGCATACAATATGCTTACACTTTTCATAACGTAGATAATAAAAATAATAATTTTAACAGATAAAATAATTTTCAGCACAAGTAACTCCCAGAAAAATGGAAAGATTGACATTCTGTTAGAGTATCAGACGACGCGAATTACTGCAACCGGTTTTGGAAGTAGTAATAAACATTTAAAAATATAGCCTTGTCTTAACATCAGTATGCCCTCATACATTTCGCCTACGCTGTTTAATAAATCCAAATGAAATCCTTTTGATGTCATATCCCTAATACAATAATACCACGCAGTTAAATCCAAATTATGTTCACGTTCTGAGAGGTAAACGACAGCTAGGCCTACCCTGGGTAGGATTTGAAATGCAGGCGTTTGAAATTCAAGAATAGCGTTGATTAATGGCGCAACGTGTCTCCTTGGGAAAGGCAAAACGAACGACAATTAATACAGCCTTTAATTTCCAGAGTAGCTACTCTCGTTGACTTAATAAACTCTGATCCCTTTCTGCGGAGGCATTATACGAAAGTTATTGGAGACACTGGTGCAGTTAAAGGTAAAATAATGCTTAGGTTATTTAGCTTCAAGCGAGCTGAGCTTCTGTGAGTTGATAATCAGCGAGAGAAAAGTTAAGGTGCGTTTACACTGTGTAACATTTTATATAAAACAAGTTACATATAACATGATGTACGAAATAGTTAAAAATCCGTGTAATATGTGACATGTAACATTGCGTTATAAAACAAAATATTGTGTTATACAACAAGTTTTTGGTTTCCCGCTTCGTGTGGGAAACTAAAAACATGTTGTATAACACAAATTTTTGTTTTATAACGTTACATGTAATATATCGCACAGTGTAAACGCATCTTCAGCATGTACTAAGCAAGGCCAAGGGGTAGTGAATATTCAAGGGAAGGGAGAATGTAAACAACAATAACTTCAGAGGAAATCAATTTACGACAGGCTGAATTTGAAATAATACCTAATAAAATGCCGAAAAGACAGATTGAAAATGAAAATATACAAAGCACTTCAAATGGTGATAAAGCCACACGAGGAAGCTATACTAACTATGACCCATATATTTAACACGATGACCCATCTGTTTACGGACTGGCGTATCTAATGAAACCAGCTTATTTCTTATCACCTAAGATCAAGTGTAGTGCTCCCAGAGTGTAGACACTGATAGTAAATGCAAGCTTCCAATCGGTTCACCGATACGAAGGCCTTGCATCAGGATGAGGGCTTGACACTGTTAATGACTTAGATAAAGGGATTACGTTGCGTCGTCAAGGACGACGAAGGAATTATTCCGGATGTATATTTACAGAGAGATGGCATGAAAACCACGCCAATGGTATAAACAAGTTATGCAACATTCTCACCGTATATTGAGTTCTTACTTAGTCCTAACAAGATGCGTGTACCTGAACAGGTACACACATACTGGTGAGCAAATGTTATGACCTCAGGAATAGACGTTTGAAAATCACCGACAAAAATAATCAAAAATCAACAATATTCCCTATACTCGCCCTTTAGCAAACCCAATCGTGAAAATTGGGAAGTGTTAACTATACAATTACGTAATTTTCTCAGACATGTACACCGATCACAAATACATCAGTGCAATAAGTTTTTCATAAATACATCAGTATATAAAGTACTTTATCATTATGCTCGTCCATTTATCCAAATAAGTAGCACACACAGCTCGAAAGAATGGGATAAATATTGTGACTACTGACAACTGTATCACGCGTTGCTAAACTTTTTCCTTCTTCGACGGCATTGTATCGTACTTTGATAGGTAGGGAAAGGGCAACGGCCGCATGCAGGACTAGTAAGTCACGACACCCTTGTTAGCATGGAGTTCTGATCGCCTCCGGGTGTAATGGCCAAGAAGCTCGATGGATCGTGAAGTCCTTATAGAGAAGTTAGGAAGGTTTCGGCTGCTTCCACCGAGTAGCTTTTTTCACCTCGCAAAATCGCAAAATATCATACCCAACCATGACGAATTAGGAACAAAAAACCAAGTTGAATCAGGAGAGGATAAGATGTTCACTTGGAGGATCAATTGCCGGTAAAATGCCGAAGCTTGGTGTTCTAAATTCTTAGCGATAAAATGGAGATCGCACATCTTACGTCGTGAATAATCACGACTAGTTGGTTTTAAAAAACATACAAGTGGCAAACAAGAAAATGAGTGAGGAATGTGTGTAAAAAAATTAATCACGTACAACTAAGGAAGGAATATGAGAAAGATAATATTACGACAGCACGTATCTGTGATGATGATCAGATAAATAGGACTTAAGGAGTGTATTGATTACCTCAGAACACACCAAAAAACACCGGTCATTGACAACTGATCAATGTAACAGTTACACGATGATCAAAAACTTGCAGCGACGACGATCGGTGCTTAAATATTCTCCCTCGATGAATTGAAAGAAATCATATCTAAGGTTCAACAAAACGTAATTGTCGGCGAATCAATATGCTTTCTGTACAATTTCCCGTGCTACACACCTTAGTAGTGGCTTAATATACTGTAATTCGTAGATCAACAATCTCGAAACCCAAAATGCCTTTGAGCTCATACCAGACATAGAGGAAAAAAACCCACTGAAAAGGTAAAATCACAGTCCGGTTGAAAATATGATTTAGAGGAAAACGAAGAAAAACATAAAATTCTTCAGAAAGAACTTTGAATCACTCGCCTTATATCAAAACTATAACAGAAGCTAGAAAGCTAAATTTACACAGCGCCAGTGTTATGATTTCACAAGTTCCATGTTTTTGACAAACAAACCTTGCGGACAGGACGCAAGATGATAGGGTTCCAGTGTACACGTGGTCCCAAGAGGGATTTAAATTTCACCACAAGCTCAAACTCAGCCAAGTTCCACCACTACATAAAACACTGGCCAGCTGTAGAAGGCTACGAAAATAATTACGCATTACGAGCAGCATTCAAAATCCCGCTTTACTGGGACTTTCCAATTTCCAGGGACAAACTTCTGGAGAGTCATTTCAGGTCCGATGCAATCAAAGAGCCGTGATTCATACAAGATAATGGAGGAACCTATCGGTTTGGGGAACAAAAAAAAGAACACAAGACGAGGGCTTAACGACCGGAAGCAAGCGAAATGATCCGAGGAAGAACTGCGACCCAACGTGCTGTTTTTTTTTTCCTCCCTCATTTCCGTGTGTTCGGAGCAGAACTCCCGCGAGTCAATTCGGTGAGTGCGAAGGGAGAGCTTGTTTCGCTTTGCAGACGTGACTGTTGCCGATTCGGAGAATTCAACGCGGGAACCTCAACGACACAGTTGCGTCATCAATTCCCCAAACTATTTCTCGCCTGACGCGTGCCCGCCAGCCGATTCGGTGAGCACATCGATATAACTATCTGAATATTAAAAAAAAGTTTTACGACGGCAACCGGACGGCAAGTCACTTGATGGAGAAGATAATTGCCAATTTATCGTCAGTTACGGATAAAAGCGACGTCAAGTAACATGCGGGAATTAAACGGAAAATTGCTTACAAAATGCTCAGGTGAGTACCTGAATTTCAGTCTCGAACATTTAACAGCAATGGACCGAGCGATTTTCGAAATGGTCGAGTAAAACTATGTTCGAAGCTATGCGCAACATTTCTATGGAAATCCTAAGCTTGGAGTCAACGAGAATATGAAAAATTAACGTGTGTTTGAATGGTGTTTTGATGGTGATGTAATAACTGAAATTTAAATGCGTTATTTCATCAACGAAATGCTTTTCTAATTTTTACACCATCTTGATCATCATGATAAAGCTTCACTAAAAAAACGAAAAAATGCTTAAGAGATGGATACGTGAATTGTAGACCAAAGCTTCACAAAAAATGCCACTCAAGAAATTTTAAGTCAATATTTTTCAAAGAGTAAGGGTACGATGAAGGTTAAGGAAAACTTCTTGATTTCCTTTCATCACTTATTTGACACTCATTGTCACCTGGACTGTATTCATTGTTTAACAATGATTTATATTCTTTTAATGAAACCGTGCTTGTCTTGTGGTCGAGTGCTGAATGACGATTTGAAGATCAGATCATATAAATAAAATAAGAGAGATAGATTGTAGAACAGACAAATTCCGAATGTCATTTTTTCCACGATCAATAAGAGATTATAATGGCAGCAATAGAACTCGTAAATAGATTGCATAACTTGTAGTGTAGCCTACTAACCTATGTAAAAATTAATGCATGTTTCTTAATTCAATTATTATTTCTAACAGCATATAGTAGTATAGTTTGTTAGTATACGGGACGTTTTTTGGACGATGTGGTGTGCATGTGGGAATCCATTTGAATGATGCATGCTGGTGATTGATCACCACTTGCCAAACACCCTAGAGGTGGCTCGCAGGGTATTATGTAGATGTAGACGTTTCTAACTAATGAGAAGCCAGCTCATTGGATCAATTCTTACTTCCCGGTCTCAACATTACATAAAAAACATAAGAGCGATGTATCAACATCTGAAGTGATGGCACGAATATACGACCATCACGTTCATTTTCAATTGGAATCATTACATGCTTGCGAAGAAAAAAAGGACAACAACATTGCAACAATGTTTGGCAACCCTAACGATACCTTGAAAATAAAAGAGCGCAATGAACGATTCTATCAATACCTTGGGATAAAAATAAAAAGAACTATATGTAGCGCCTCCAAACCTTGTGCTTTAAAGGAACTGTAAATAACGGTAATAAATAAAGAATAGAATTACAAGGCGAAACCAGGTATACACCGCAAGTCATAATTCACAACACATATTGATTAACCGATTACTGATATGAACCATGAAGAAACAAAGAACTGGAAAGCTTTGAGGAAGATAACAATGAAACTAGAAAACGATGAAATACAAACTGAACGAACTTTTGTTAAGTCTTAAATTCACGAGAGACAATTAACAGCAAAACCTAGTGGTAACTTCAAATACATTTATAGTCAATTGGTATCCACTGAGGATGAAAAAAAAACAAATGAAACGTTCCCACCTGATTCATGGTAACCTCTTGGGTGGCGACCTGTCGGAAATCCATCAAAAATAATCCACAACGAACCTCATCAGAGCATTGAAGTGGGCAATCACAAGACGTGCACAGTTTGACTACCACGAGATATGAGAACACCACACTCAAAATGAAAAACAACAGGATCACATCTTGAATCCCTGCGGTTGAACCAAATGGGTAACAACTTCAAGCGTTTTACTGAGCCATGGGGCCATTCTACTGAACTCAACACTTTTGCCAAGACCATAGCACCAACTTTTAGGGCACCGACTCATTCAAACACACATTCCACTGCATCCCAGACGGATGACATGACGCCTCCACGGGCGCGGATTTACCTTGGCCTTCCTCTCGGCGGCCTTCCCTTTGAGCCAAGAGAGCCACGCCGCGGACGCGAAGACCCCGAAGGCAAAGGCGGCGTAAGGCCACATGTTGACTCTGCCGGGTCAGCTAAGATCCCACCAGGAGGTCCACAGGCGAAGAAGAGCTAAGACCGGCTCCGAGGGAGGCGGAACCCGAAAACCAAGGCACGGGGACGCACATCCCGGGAGGGCGGGGCACTCTTGAGGGCCTTCGGATGGGGAGAGTTGAGGAATTCCCGGAAGAGATCTCGCTGAAGGGACGGAACCACACTCCCGGCCCGAACACAAGCGCGAACCTCACTGCTTGCCCGTGAAAACGAAGGCGCGGACTAATTCGACTCGATCTGCGACGGCGGCCGCCGCTGGGCGTGGACTCCGCTGACGGACTGGCAACAACAACAACGACGGATGCGCTGTTCGGAGTAACAGCGCGCCGTTACGCGTGCCGCTCGGGCGTGCTACTCGACTGCCGACGAGGCTGCGGGGGGAAGGAAAAAGCGGTGGGCGTCTCCCCGCGATGCAAGCCGCCTCCGGCAAGTGACATGCGTGGGAGGAGGAATGGGGCGGGAGGAGGAAGGAAGGAAAAAAAGTAAGGAGTCTGGGTGATTCACCGCACCAGCGAGTCGGAGGAGGAAGAGAAGACGGGAGGGAAGTCTCCACGGAGAGCCACACAAAGGGAAAGCCTTCTCTGCACGAAGCACGGGGAAGAGAAACCAAGACGACAGGCTAATCCAGGAAGAGATGGAGTCGTATGCACGTGACACAAACAGACGCGCGCCGAACCGCGCACGACAGCCGGCCTCGCCCACCCGCACCGCGAGGCGTCGCCGGTCACGCCGCCGTCACCGGCCGACGCGGAAGACGCTGTCCATCGGTGAAAGGGGACCGGGGGATGAGGAGGACGACGAGGAGACCGCGGTCGAGAGAACCGGCGATATTTCTCTGCGACTGCCCGGTCGAGTGGATCGTCGGCAGCAGTCGAGAGAACTGATAAGCGAAGACGAGAAAGAGCCCCGGCGAGGGCGAGGGGAGGGGGTGGAGGGGGCGAGGAATGGAGACGGGGGGGGGGTTGGAGAGGGGGGTGGAGGGAGAGGCGGACTGGGTGCAGGGAGCTGAGGCGGCGGCGGCGGAGGAGGAAGGATGTGTTCCCATCGGCCGGAGGGACGGCTAGTGAGAAGGCCCTCTCGGACACGAAAGGAGAAGAGAGAGAGATGGTTGCCCACACGCGAATAGGCGTGGCACTTCATGAGGAGAAGGGTTAGGGAATGGAAGAAATGGGGAAGGATGATTGGGATGCGAGTCTTGCAGCATGGAAGAGAGAGAAGAAGGAGGGGGATTGAAGCATCGTCGCATTTCTTATGCTATACGCCGCGACCGTTGCCTTACTCAGACTGAAACGGTTTATCCCCAGCCTCACAGCTGGCGTTTTCAGTTAATAAGTACCGGGACTGTAGTTAGCGTACTTCAAATATTAGTTAAAAGGCCGGAATGGAAGAGAGAATAATCGATAGGCGCTGTCTCCTCACGCAACAAGGATTAGGATCGACGGTTTCGACTTAACTACGTGGAAATCCATATTTAAAATTTAAATAATCAGTTATAACCAATTTTAATTTTATTTAGCACAACTATTTTCAACACTGTGGCGTCACTATCAGGTACCTCTTCGTGTAGTTGAACTAAACAAAAAATATACACACGTAAACTGATTATTTATTTTATAATTCAGGACTTGGATGACTAACTTAGAAAAGAGGAAATTCATCGAAAAGGCCATCGGTGATGAATTCTAAGAGACATTTTTATTCAACCTAAACCAGCTAAAACAGGAAGACATCAAGCACTGTATTAAAGACGAAACTAATAATTCAATTCCATCAGCGACGAGATAAATAAGGAACTGATATAGTTGAGGAGGGGATGACAACGCACATGCATGAAAGTTTTCAAACACAGGAGACTACAAAAACATTTATGTAAACATTCTCACTTATTTTAACCACCAAACTCTGACAACAACGATCAAAGAAATTCTAGCGTCCCTTTCTTATCTCTACAAACCTTGGAATTCGTGCATAAACATCCTTTACGTTCGGACCTAACCATTTCGAACCTTGGTGAATGAATAGGAACTTTGAATGGACGAATACATCGCAGGATACGGTCATTGAATGGTTTATGCACACTACCATTTAAAATGTATACCAGCTTCATATTGTTTACCGAATTAATCATACGCACCTAGGCATCATAATTCATATACATTGCTTACTTCACAGAAGGTATAATGTGAGGTCAGAGTGGTAGGGGAGAGTCAGATTTATAACCATAATTAAGGATATTAAGCCTTATTGTGGCTTGAGAAGCAAGTCCATAATGGTAGTTCTAGATCAACCGCAACAATTCATACATGCTGCATGTAAACAATCTTAACCGGATGAATATTATAATAATATAAAAATCGACTTCACCACAGGTAGCAATGGTCCCATTAACCCGTAAGGGTCATCTCGAGTATATTGGTTACATTCAAATTTTATTCACGCCTGAAATCGCTCCGAGCGCATCCGGTGACCTCTAACAAAGTTGAAGAATCGACGGCCGAGATTCGGTTCCTCTTGGCCCGTTTGGGCATCTTCCCGAGAGGCCTTGCTGGCGTTGAAATCTCCACAGAGGATGATGCTCTCTCTCTAGATCGGGGATGAAGAGTAAAGGAAGGGAGGGGGGTGAGAAAGGAAAGGGACGGTGGTGGGGGTGGGGTGGTCGGGTGGGCATCGAGGGGGAGGAGGAGACCGCAGAGCCGCGGGGCGGACGAGATCCGGCAACGCCGCAAACAGCGGGCGTAAGCAAACACCTGAAGGTCGCGCCGGGCTGGACCTGCGACCTTGCAGGGGGCACGGCGCTACGGGGTCCGGCCCGATGGAGACTCCTGGACCGCGATCGGACCCACGGCGAAGGATTCTCGGACCCCTAATTATAAACTGTTGATCTTGGGCATGTAACCGCTTAAGCACTTAGGGATCCGAGAGGTTACGAGCCGGTCAAAGGTTATGGATAAAACCGGCGTCTTGCTACGTCGACACGAATAAGCATTGCATGCACGTAGAGACGATAAAATTATCTGATAAAAATCACAGCTGAAAAGCTGATAAACCAGACCAAAAAGCTGGGAATAATTAAATGTTCGGTAATTTTCCACAAAATTTGTATTTTGATTACTCGAACAGTTTCAACGTTAATGCCACTCGGATGCTACCTCAAGTTCATAAATTTAGATAAAATTAAGAATAACCTAATTTCTAACAATAAAACAAAGAAAATATTACACAGGGTTGACCCAGTGACATTTTGAACGAAAAGAGAAAATAATTTTTCAGACCGCAACAAACTCCTGACCACAATGTTAATGGACTAGCAGGTAAGTCGAAACATTGATCTCCCTGGCCAAGGAATAGAGAACATATTATAACTAAAAATTTATACGCAAGCAAATCAAAATAAAGACGTAAAATCTGAGGCGAAACGCTGAAAATTAGGCGCAAGAATTTTTGTATCTACTTCTAAACCGTTACTATTTAAAAAACAACTTTTGGTTATTTCCTCACATAATCCATACAATACTGGAGATAGCATAAAACTCAAAATCAGAAGCGAGTAAGCAATCACTCACTACATAAATCGACATGGTTCGTTAGCATTTCCCAGAAGAGAGATTTACTAGCTTTCACTTTGCAACAGCAACCCAAATACACCAACAAACTCCGATCAATTTCAAGAAGTCTTTGGAATTCAAAATACGTAAAGAAGAGCGTAGGCCATCGTGTTTTTTATTGCTATGTTAGTTACACCACAGTTTATATAATTACTCTTTGACAGCACAGCAAAAGGAGATACGCCTCGCAGACAAGATATGACATTGGCTGGATCATGCGTAACGCTGCCGAGTACGCACTTTCTAAGTTCGGCTGTTTCTGGGTGACGACTAAGGTGAAGAAGTCTGTATGCGCTGTTAGTATGACTGGAAGGGTAAATAGGGAAGTTAAAGAAAATCTTTCGGGTAGCGATGGGACAATTTCATGTTGACGACAGTCTTGCGGGGGAACTAATTCAGTCAGAGCCCTTAGAATGAAAAAAATAGGAATCTCTGCCCTAAACACATTTTCAGCATATGATTCACAAAAATGACAGCATGAGAATGCCATAACCACCGTAAGATATAAATTGGCATCTACGTTCCAGAAGTTTAATAAAATGGATTTGAATTTACGTACGGTAACGACTTCAAAACAAGCAGGATCGGCTGAGGGCGATATCAAGATTTAAACGTCAACTGGTCACGCAGGATAACTACGTGCAAGCTCACTCCATCTACAGGAACGATAACAATGACAATATTACAAAAAATACCCATTCGTCAGATATAATTTGACGCCCTACCTCGATGACTCCCGAACACATTCGATAATGTAGGTCGATTTATTTTGAAATCTCCAACTTAGGTACGAGGTGAGCAATTAGGAGTTTATTATTATTAGTATTCCACCGATTAAGGTAGGTTTCCATGGAGTACTAAAGAAGTAATCTGGGAGCCTTCCTTTCCTAAAATCAGTGCCTTCTTTAATTCATTGTAAGGCCTACTCCCTTTCAATCTATCTAAAAATCCTATTCTTTTCCTTACTCTCCCTCGTTTACCCAGCATTCTACCCTCTAACACCGTTTTCAACATACTTCCCCGCAAAGTACTCGCTCCATCCAAACCTTATTGAGACCTATTTGAATTAATTAGTATTAAAAATGGAATTCCTCATTATGAGCTGATGATAAATTTCAGAGCGACAAGGAGAACAGTATCACCGACCAACACTATCTTCTAGGGAAAATAGCACATGTTAAGAAAGACGAACTGATAGGTGGAGGAATTCGTTTTAATCGAAAAAACACTTATGGTTAAATTCTATGAGGAAATCGGGCAGTCGAATCACACACGGCGAGCACCAAAAACCTTTTTTTTTGTATTCCCTTCCAGGTATACTTATGGCATGTGTTAGGCGTCACCTGCTGCCATACGCCTATTGAGGCAACTTGCGGTGTAGCAGGTAGATATAGATGGTGTGCACTCAGCCCCCCGATAGAGGATTATCCCTGGCGACACCTCTGCATTAAAAAAATATTAACTCTTACGTAACCAATTGACTCCATGTAAGGAGCAACGGCGAGCATTATGTCTCAATAAGGCCGATCGATAAAATCAAGAGTAAATCCACCACCACGCTCATAGCCATCACGCTGACGCGTAGGGTATCGGTGTCCAGGGTGGGTTGGATGCGGGTGCGGCATCCACGCGTGAGCGGTGCGCGCGACCGTGTCGTCGGATCGAGTGACCGATGGCAGCGGAGCGGTGGTGCACGCGCCACTGGCCTCGGCGGCACCCGCACACAGGATATGCAGCAACACCACCACCATCCACTAGCCTTGAAACACTTCGCACGGATACACGCTTACCTACGCTAAATCGCAATTATTGGAATCGCTGCCTCACCAGGAGAATAATCGCAATCGAACTTTCACAAGTCGAAGGGCGTGGGAAGTGAAAAGAGGGTTTGCTTTTGCAAATAATGGTTGCAATTTTGCATATTATAACGATACTTGATTGTATTATCACTCGCGTTAAAAAAGAACGTGCATTTCATATCATTTTTAAGCTTTAGCTTTTGCAATGCAATTTAGGATATATTCTTTGTCAAACGTTATTATTATTAAAGTATTCTACCGATCAAGGTAGGTTTTCATAGAGTACTTAGGAAGCATTCTGGGAGCCTCCTCTTCCCTCAAGTAATTTTCTCTTCAATTCACAATTAGGCCTACTCCATTTCATCCAATCTATAAATCATATTCTCTTCCTTCCTCTCCCTCTTTTACCTAACATTCGAACAAGGGAGTAGTTGGTGCCACTCTACAGATCAGGAACACGGACAAACGGAAAAAATGGCCAGAATAAAGCCTTCGATTCAAGATGCAGGCGGTGGGTGCTGAATTCTACTATTTCTCGTAAAAATTCGATTGTGAAATGAAATTTGTTCAATGCTCTGGGTACATGCCCCTAAGAACAACAAATGCGTAAAGTAACACGACATTTTGAGCATAGTTACAGTAAGTAAAATAATAACACTGAAACTTTCTCGTTTATACACGCTTTTTCTGACCTTGCTTCGTCTATTTGTCTGTTTCATCGATGGAATCTTGCAACTGATATTTACCCACTTCCCATAGTCGGATAGCCTTGAAATTTCTCAGAAGTACATTTTTTAGAGGACATTTTTTGATGGCTCTGGTTTAAGCGATTACACGATTCACCTCTAAAAAGTAGAAAATAAAAAACAAGATATAATTGATTTTTAAAGGACGACCTTTTATCAAAAAACAGTATAAAATGCACTAAAGCTAAGAAATAACTTTTCCGTCACCCAGAGAATAATGCCATGGTGATGATAAGGTACAGATCACGAATATTACAAAAGAGGATCTTCAAGTCGGCCTCTACATGTGTTGTCACCCTCCTCGCATTTCTATGGGTTTACAAAAGTCGCCACTCGCGTCACTGACGGACAAAGTGATCGAGTTCCACGGGGAAATAAGATATAATTACAGGTTTTATCCGAAATTTATACGCACAATGATGTGATATATCAAGTTAATAACTTTTCAAATCTATTCCTCGCAATTAAAAACGTTATAATGCTAGATATTGGAAAAAAGTGGATCGCATTGCACTCATCACCGCGCCGCGGACATTTTTGAAAGGCGATTAAAATGATTATTAAGAAATTAGACTTCTACGGGATGGAATTGGGCCTCCTCTACTATGCAGTTCCCTTGGTTTCGATATTAAAATTGCGTGCCAAATCTAACTCACTTTTCAGGATCTTCTACACTCATTTAAAATATATCTAACAAGCATCCACGCTTTATTATCCGAGTAATGAAAGCTTATTCTTTACTTCTTAATGTATACTATAGTTTTTTTTCTGATTATTATTATTATTATAGTATTCTACCGATTAAGGTAGGTTTCCATGGAGTACTAAAGAAGTGATCTGGGAACTTCCCTTTCCTTCCGCTGCCTTCTTCAATTCACAGTAAGGCCTACTCCCTTTCGATCTATCTAAAAATCCTATTCTTTTCCTTCCCCTCCCTCGTTTCCCTAACATTCTAACCCTCTAACACCATTTTTTGTGAAGAGTGCATTTTTCCTTATTATTTTCCGTTTATTTCAAACTTTTGAGAGAATGGCGGAATTTTTACATTCCGATCGGAGGTACGTACTTCATGAGGAGACCGACATCAGACGCCTTATGCGCCCAGCTTATGCGCAGAATAATGAAGGAAAGGTGGAGAGAAAATGGGTGTTGGTGCCGGAATTAGCCTACTCTTAACGAAGGCTTCAATGGGATCAAGATTTATTGTCCCATGCGAGGGACCGAGAGCGATACTAGAACACTCTGCCACAAAGCATTCAACAAAGTATCGATCAATCGCAGCAAAATGCCAGCCACCGCCGGATTTTGAACCCTTACCCACCGAGTGCGAAGCTCACACGCTAGCCACCTCACCAACTCGATTTCTCCCATTCGAATCTTGCTGACCTTCGTCCGAGCTCAAGTTAAAATCTTTAAGAAGCCCATGAGGACATCAACCAAGAATTTTAAAAGAAAAAAGTGTCTACACTCGTTCTTAAAAAAACACGTCACCGCTCCAAATATGCAAACTAAATATGCACTCATCGGGAATATCTCTCGGAGGAGGCGAAAGTTTAAAAGAAAAAAAAAAGAAGAACGATCTGCGTCCACTCGGATTCCGACAGAAAATGAAACGAGCGACCGTCCAATTCGGCGAAAAGGAAATGGGACGAGGGAATTGATTATGCATTCATGGCAGTGTGAGGGGGGGGACCGCTTTGCACTCCCTCGCCCGATAAGGACTCGAATCACGGCTCCTCCTTCGACTCGCGCCCCAGACACGATCAATCAAAAATGAGCGTCCGATTCACCACAATGACCCCGCAACCCTCGCCACCAAAGAGGAAAACCAAGGCACGGCTGGGCCAGTTGACGCGTGCCAATGGATACGAGTGGTCATCATTTCGGTCAAACTGAATAGGTCGGGAGGGTCACGCTTCAAACGCATATTAATATTCTCATTTCTGAGTGGTTGGCCTTTCGAAGGACAAAATCATGCTCCGAAAGAATCTAGACCATTCATCACGAATCGAGCAGAATGACAGGTCAAGCAAAAATGTTTTGAGCGAGCTAAATTATTCGTTTGAAAATCTAATCGATAAAAGTTAAATGCTTGCATAGAGATAGCCAGTAACCGACGTACAGCTCTAGTAAAGTGGGTATTCATGACCAAAATGTGGCTAACCTAGTTAAAGAGGATTAGAATGTATACAAGGGAATATATAACTATTATCGGGGGGGGGGGGGGGGTAGTCCTAATAATTTTTTATTCATCGAGTCCACCAAATTAAGTCAGAGTGGTGGGTAGAAGATGCATTAGCTTCATAGTTTACTCCTAACATCTGTGTGATACTCCTATGATACTTGTTTGTTTTAATTGCTTGCGTTGAAAAAACGTATGCATTTTATAACAATTTTACGCTTTTAGCTTTTGTAATGCAATTTAGGATATATTTTTCGTCAAAAGTTATTGTAATTAAAGTCCTCTACCGATTACGGTAGGTTTTCATGGAGTACTTAAGAAGTTTTCTTGGAGCCTCCCCTTTCCTTAAGTAATTTCCTCTTCAATTCACAGTAAGGCCCACTCCCTTTCGTTCTATCTAAAAATCCTATTCTCTTCCTTCCTCTAACTCGTTACCTAACTTTCCAACGAGGGATTAGAAGGTGAAAAAATTCGTGTGGGCAGTGGCACTCTACAGATCAGGAAAATGGACAAACTGCAAAAACTTAAAGCCTTCAATTCAAGATGCAGGCGGTGGGTTCTGAAGATACAATAAGCGTATAGGGAGAGAAACGAGGTGGTGCGCAGAGTAATACGATAAAAAAGGGAACTGCGGAGAACCTTACGCCAGAGTTGGATAGTCGTTGTCATAAAAAAGGAATTGCGTTATATAACTGAGGGAACAATTGAAGGAAGAAAACCCCCGTCGGAGGACCATGAGATAGATAATAGGAGATACAAGGACACAAGAAAGGTGAACATCAAGGATCTGAAGGAACTAGCTTGGGAAAGGGAGAATTGGAGGGATTAAGTCCCACATCTCGAACTATATTATGCTCTTGCACGAGGTCTCCGCTGATGAATCACACAGAACTACACTTCGTATTAAGCTCGAATTGTCAGTCAATCTTTTCTCCACGCAAAGAGTCTCGTAATCGACTACTTCCTCCAGACGGTTATTTGCCAACGCCACTCTCTTACTGGTATCTTTTAAGTTGAGCCCGTTTTTCACCGAGAACTACATATGTGATTTCAAGGATCTAATTCAAAAGCTTGAGGTTGCTGACTTCATTATTGCCCGAGTAATTCTCATTAAGAAGTTCTATAATACCTATCAACCATAGGCTTTAAAACGATAGTGCACAGGTAATTATTTTTACTCATTAAAATCTCTTATTCTTCGACTTTGATGTAAGGCGATTAAAATATAACCACAGTAATGGACTGTTTCATCCATAACAACAGGTTAATTGAATATTAGTAACCCATGGTTTTCAAGGTTGTTTTTATCCATCCCCGTATCATAACTTAACTCCAAACCTTCACCCCATATCTGACTCGTTAAGCATTTTTAAATTTTATTGAAATCGATCGTCTATGAAAGAAAAAAATTAGTGAAAATCGTGCACATTTTCGTTTACCTTTTTATAAAAATGATTAAACGTTTATTTTACAAATCAGCCAAGTATTTTCACTAAGTTTAGGTCGACAGTATTCAATTTATCAGTAACCCAATTACATCAAAATCTACTTTACATGGGAAAGCTCTTAAAGATGCCAAGGAAAGAACTAGTAAAATAATGTACAATGAACCACTGGACGACGTCGTGCACCAACTATGGCACGCTTTGACTGATGCTTCCAAAAATGGATACCTCCCCTACGACGACGCGTTTTATTCATTTGGTGGTCGGACGAATTAGAGGAGCAGCACAAAATTTCTCTCGTTAGCCGACCCACGCCGAAATTACAGCGATGCTTCTTTGGTGAAGTCCTAGGGTGGGCGGGGCAAGAGTCATTGACACCGATCCATAAACATGAATTCTACTTGCGCTACCCACTTCCCATGACCGAATACGTCCAACCAAACGGGCTTCTCTTTAGGGGGAGAAGGAAAACACAATCATTAGGTACTCACTGGTCACGAATGTTAACTTAGAAAATGGAATAAGTACGGCTTTCTGAGATGAAATCATTGCGCGGCGCGTAAATTATTTTTTTACGACTCCCTCCGGGTCAAGGAACCAGTGGACGGACACAGACAAAATTCAAACGAGGAAGGCATGAATTTCAAGCTCGAGCTAGTGCAAAAGTAAAGCATAATTTCCATACCAATTCAAGGTCTAGGAAACCACGGACGGACTAAAGAAAAACTTAAATATAGAAGGAATTTGTTGAAGGCTAGAGTTTTTATAAAAAAATATATAATTTCCATGTTATTTGGAAGACTACACTGAGAAAAGGGACGTCTTTTACAGCACTTTTATTTCCTTTACATTCATATATTCACCACTAACTGAAAGTAAAAAATATAGAATACTAATTCCAATGCATAATAGGTGTTGAAATGAGAAGCCATTTTGCGCTGCAGGATAATTGAGGAATAGAGAGAAAAGCAGGATCCGCGCAGCGCGCTCTCGCAGGAAGGCACCCAGGTAACCACTACTATACGCTGCACGAATTTTGGCTCCGATTGTTTCCTAAGCAGGTACCAATAGCTTCTTAGAACCAACACCGAAACTGGGACCTCTATAGGGGATTGGAATCTCTCGTGAGGTGAACACATAAGCGAAGAATGCGGGGAAGCCAAACGCAAAAGAGAATTCTCAGAAAACGCAACGTTGAGACGACTCACAAGCCGCCAGAAAAACTACGGAGCCAACTTGTGAAGATTAAAGACAAAATTGGACTCAAGACCACTGGCGTCTATCACATGTCCTGTGAATGCGGAGATAGCAACATCGGCGGAAGGTGGCCCACAGGGTATAATTAATCTCCATCCAAGACACAAGTCATAACATTTGTGTGGCTCAATTAAAGCGGCGACATAGCCTTGGACGCCTGGGCTGGTTGAAATCAAATTAATGCGCTGGGCAATATCTTCATTAGCTTACGCTACGATAACACTGACATGCCTGATTCGACCACGAAAAGGATAGAACGACAAGTTAAATAAACTACGGCCTCCATTATCCCTAGCGGAAAAAATGAGCAGGAAAACATCATCATCTCATCATAACGACTTCTGCGAATACTTCACAGCCATCTGGGTACCAAATATTCGATCCAGTATTAACTGAGGCTTTCAAGAAATACGTTTTTTGTAGCATTTCTCATGCATATATCAGGGTGTCCCAACAACGAATTCAATTCTTTGACAGCCATGGTCTCAGAAGTCATCAAAGGAATAATTACATATTACATCCCCGGGAAAAACCTAGAGGTACAGATCGGCAAATTCGATAGAAATGGAAATTCAAAGCAATTCTAAAGAAGGCTGCTTCACTGGCTCAAGTCCATGGCGAAAATGAAACCAACGTATTCCTTTGTAGATATGTAACTTGAAATTTTCCAATTTTCCAACGGTGAAGTTTATAACATCTAGAAAAAATGACTTAGAGCGAGTAGGACTTTCGGAACGGCGAAAATGACACGTATTTCTTGGGAGATAGTTCTCCAAAAAGTGTGTCTAATGGGCGAAGATAAGACGATTTCTTAAAATATTTTGCAAAGGAATTCTTTTTCCGCATGCTTCGCTTTGAGGAGAAATCAGAAGGGGGCATTTCCACCATATAGCTTTCTAGACTGCCTCTAGAATGGGAATAATCATATTACAATATTGAGACTCGGGAGAATATTTTTAAACTTTTCCTTAGCATATTTTCTCAAGAGATGACAAAGGTTTCGTGAGAACAGTAATAAACAAACTGATAAACGATACTGGGTTCACACCAAGGACGATTTCTAAATAAGGATTCACACAGAAATTTTTAATTCAAATACTTGCGGAGGAATTCAAGCAGACGGAAAACGTTTCGAAGTTATTTAGCAAAAATTTATCATCTCGAATTTGAAAATCTTACACCAATGCTTTCTCACTGACAAAAGTAAAAATTTCACATATGATATCGAGGCAAAATTTAAAAATATACACTATTTATTCCCTGACAATTTTAAGCCGATACCTCAAGTTGCAAACGAGAAATACGTAACGAGAAATACGCTCGCTCGAGGTGGAGTGAATTAGTAACATTAATGGCGTCATTCGCAAGGACGACTCATTGCATACCTATATTTTTCCATTCTTCTCACCTATAATGGATTTAATCTTAGAATTACAAACCGTTTGCAAGTTTGATTCAGCATAATTTGCACGTATTTCTTTTTGTTATTATTGGCAATATTTTTATGACCGCTTGCTGTGCATGTGGGGGAATTCCTTGCAGGCTGGAGTTTTCTCATCCCCTGCCAAACAACCTCTTAACCTCGCCACACAAAGCGTGCTTCCCTCTTCGGAACGAAAGGGAGCTCAAAAAGATGAGCATGGTTACGTGAGCACAGCAATAAAACAGAGACGGGAGAGCGGTCCGCGCACGGACGGTTTTCTAACGGATGGTGCCTCGACCCCTCTACACCCCCACCCCCGCCCCAAGGAGACCAGTCACGCGGAAACCGGTGACGTGGCCAATCAAACGGGTCACCGCGGGCGACAGCCCTCCGGTCAAGTGAATTGGGAATACGGGGGAGGCTACGGTGATGAGGAAGAAGAAGAAGGGACGTCTCCGATGCACGAGAGCCGTTTGAATGGACACGGGAAGACTTGCGGAGAAAGCAAACGACTGTCGGGCGGCGGTTAATAGCTGAGCTTCCTCACGGACGCAAGAAGTTAAGAGGAACTGCACGAGGAACAGTAGCGGGGGGCGCAAACTCAAGGGGAGGGGAGCAAAAGATACCTCGAGTTACCTTTACTTTTATAGTAATAAAAATAATAAAGTCACATCCAAAGTTTAAGAAGGTTTTAATTAAAGTAATTATGTAAAAATACAAGACAATGCCATCTTATGATATAAAAAAGTTAAAATTGTGGTTCTGCAATGTTAGGCAACACGGGCGGCCCCACAAGGGGGGGCGCGCGCCCCCTGCGCCCCCATTTGTATCCGTCACTGGCGAGGAAGCGGGCAAGACTCGTTACGTCGCATTACGGAACATTCGGTTGCGCAATAAAACCACGCGGTAATAGCGGAACTCGCGTCAGCTTAGGCATGAGGATGCGTCCGAATGTAAATTTAGAAGGACACCTCACTCCCTCTCAAACTGTCGTAGTTTGTCTCGTTGAAATCTTGCATTATTATTATTAAAGTATTCCACCAATTAAGGTAGGTTTCCATGAAGTAATTAAGAAGTAAGGCCCTCTCCCTTTCATTCTAGCTTAAATTCCTTTTCTTTTCCTTCCTCTCCCTCGTTTACCTACCCTCCTATCCAGGGGCGCAGCAAGGAATCAAGGCTAGGGGGGATTTTAGTCGCAACTAATACTTACGGATGTGAGGGTATTACATACTCACCAGGATAAGCAGGGGTTGCGGGACCCTCCTACAGAAATGTTTTAAGAATAATGGTTCAAAATGGCGAGTTTTATGGCTTTCTGAGGGTTATTTGATAAATCCTAACACTATTCTATAAATAATACTGATCCAAATAAGTAAAATGGATAAAACTTAAAAATTTCTCTGGGGGGGGGGGAGGGGTTTATCCCCCAAAACCCCCCCTTCGCTGCGCCACTGCTCCTATCGTCTAACCTTCTTTTCAACATTCCCTCCCAACTCAAGACTCGATTCATCAATACCTTCTGTTTTCTTGGCATGGTATTTGGACAAGGCGACAGACAGCTTAGGCGTTTTGCGCCATGAGGGAAGGGGTTGGTAAGGAAGGGTGGAGAGAAACCCGGCGTCGGCATTAGGCTCTTAACGAAAGGCGCCAAGGGGACCACGGCTTAACGTCCCATCCGACGGACGGAGTGTTGCGCTTGAAATGTTCTCCACACAACATTCAAGCAGAGATCGGGAAGTCTCTGAAAATTCTCTGCCACCGCCGAGATTTCAACCCGAGCCCACGGGGTGGGAAGCCAACACTCTAGGCACCAAACCAACCCGATCACCTTCTGTCTTCTTCGTACCTCTTCTAGAAACCTCCCTCTGCCTACTCTCAACTGTCTCTCCTCACCCACCATGTCCAGCACTTCGTCGTTTCTGCTCCTCTCCCTCACTTCACCCTCTCCATTCTCCTCCAATCCCACAACTGGAACGCCGACCGTCTTCTCTCGTACTCCTTCCTAAGCGTCCACGTTTCCGCACCGTAGAACGCCTCACTGCAGCGAACTTGTATAATCGTGTTGAAATTTTCAGTGTGTGAAGAGTAGTCCTTTGTCAATTGTGATCTATTGAAATCCTTAGCAGAAGATTACCATCATACAAAAATGGATACAGGTAAAGATTTCAACCTAAGCAGTGCTAATTAATATGGTTCGCAACGATCTTACATCTAGCACCATGAACGTTGATTAAGTTTCAAAGCAATCGAAGAACTTGGCAGCGTAGTGTATTGAACTGCGCAGTGGAACTTAAAGCCAAATGGCCGTGGTACGATTCCAAGACCTTTGTAAAAATTTTCCTATACTAAAACACGATAATTTGGATCTCAGAAAATTATGAGTAAACATTTTGACACCCTAGAGATAAACAAATGTTTATTAGGGTCTGACTTGTATACTCTGATTATTTCTAGACAACAGCGTAGCTTACAGCGAACAAATCATCGCGAAGAAATACGGGTCAGGCAGAAGTGATGCTTCCTCTTAACGCACTCGATCAGAGATTCGATCCGAATATTATAGTTTAGATAGATGAAGGCAGGGCTCACAAATGGCTAAACCACTGACTGATGATTCTAGCACTTCTCTGGAACACTTCGCTAGGTGAAGATACAAATTCGTTCTTCACCTGAATTTGAATCCGGGATCCTTACATCGGCAACCCAACCCACTCTACACAAACACCACCACAAATTACCTTTTAAAAAAATGAAGGTACCGTTTATTTGGAATGACTTCAAAACCCAGCTCTCATCACACCCACTTTTTCCCATGTTTACCTACGTCGATTCAACACCCACAATAACAAACAATACAAAAATCAATCTTTCAGTCCAGGGACTTAATATGGGCAGTCTTCCCGGGATTAATCCGGGTGAGTGGTTTAACTTGGATATACTTCACCTTTCCCTCTATCAACGCCTTCCGGGATAAAGATAAATGTCAGAGATACAATGTATATCTACACAAACCGAAGAGCATCTATGCAGAAACTCCACCAGGAAAATCTAAAATATCAACTGATTTTTTTTATTTTACCTATTTTTTCTATAATCTTTACATTGTTTAATAAATGTCATCATAAAATTGCTATTTATTATCAAGTAAAAATATCAGTTTCGAAAGCGCTCATAGATTTTTAACAGGTTAACAGCTCGTAACACGAGAGTTGCGGTAAAATGAATGCTTCCTCACGTTTGATCTATTGATAAGGGCTGGCATTTAATACTTAAGTTCCACATCCTTTTACAGTTTAAAGCAAATTTATTACCCCAGGATAGATAGACTCGAGATAATCGATGACATATTGGTTCGGGAGGAAATATAAAACTGGCTTACGAGGACACTCATGAAATAGATAAGGAATATAGAGAGAGGGTATCAATGGGCGACGGGTACTGAAGGTTAGAGAAGGATGTTAGATAAGTGGGGAAGTGGAGGGAAGACAATAGACTCCATATGTATGAATAGGATGTAGAGAGCATAGCGTATATACTTATTTATATATACTTAATATATATATATATATTGCCGATACCGCAAGCGACTCCATGTATTACAATATGAAATGCATTTGAACTTCACCAGGTGTATCGATTCTACCTATAAAATGAACACCTGATAATTACCAAAGCACCAGGTGAAGTAATCCAATAATTCCTCCGTAATTATTCTCGCTCAGAAATTTCTCCCATATCATTGGACCACTATCCGCTCGAAGGAATATTTACGATCTTCCTTTCATTTACAATGCCTTAAATGGTAAATACCGATCCTGTGAAATACTCCAATTCTTCTCACTCCACATTCCCACCGGCTTCTTTCGCAATAACCACCTACTACACCAACCTAAATTCCGTCTTTCTCTCTCCCAAAGATCACTTTTTTTACAGACTTCCTACCTTGTTCAGCACCATTTCGTCAACCTACCCTCCCCTGGATCACACGATGCCATTCGGATCATTCAAGAGGCAGCTTTGAAAAGCCATCTTCTCCTTCATCTTTGCTTTATTCTATCATTTTTTGTAGTTTATTTTCTTCAGCTTATAAGTTTTATATTCAATATAAAGGTCGTATCGGCTGTTTTTTAACAAAAAATAAATATAAGTGTTATGGGGGAAAATTAAAGGCAGCCGTCTATAATTTGACGGCTAAGCAATCTCTTTAAGGCGATTGGTGAGAGGTGAAGTAGGCTACATACTCGATCAAAGAGAGTACAATCAAGACAGTACTCAATGGCTACATTCAGATTAAAAAGCTAAATAAAATTAAAAAAAAATGCATTTTGAAATCACAAATGAATGAAAGGATGAGTGAATTACGTTTCTGCATAGAACCCATCACTTCTATGCTTCGCAAAAGCACTATCTTCACGTTTCTCACAGATCTCCATTGATCCGTGAGGTAAATATAATTTCCATCTATAAATAATTTTTTTGTATAATGGAGGTTACGAATAAAGAGGTTATATACTACGTAAAATTCGTATTTTTTTAGCAGCTACCTGCAAGGTAAAAAAAATAATTTGGAAGATTTACATTATGCGAATCCGTACATTTAGGGATGTTTTCGAGAAGATTAATTATTATTATTATTATTTTGACTTATCAATCATGACATTTCTAAAATTTTCACTTGCTAAGACCACTGCGTCAGAAAAAGGTTGTTCAAGTTGATTTTCAACGATATGAACAGATGGCTCCACCGCCTTGCTTGTTGAGGAAGGATTCTTTCTCGCCAGTGAGACTAGGCAAACAAAACGGAGACCGCGCGCTTCACAGGTTGCTGGATGAAGAGAGAGCAGTTAGCGCAGGCAGTTGGCCTTTCATCCGCTGGCGCCACCACCTGTTGCACGAGCCCACGAGGAAAGAACGGCTAACAAGGGAAGTTGTCTCTCCACCTCGGCGCACCGGCGGGAAGCTCGAATGCTGTGAACAAGGAGACTACTACATAGAGAATGTCCATCCCATATAAGCTTGATTTATACGTGTCACTTCGCGCACTTTATAGTTGGTTTACAAAAAAGCCCGCAGCGCAGAAATGAGCACAGCGCGATAGATTACATTACCTCGTACTTAGGTTTCGGTTAGCAGCCCTCATTATAGATTATTTCCCCATGGAATTCGGATCGCTTTACACTCGGAGACGCTATTACCGACTTAAGTAATTGCTTCAATTAGTAAATAATCTAAAACAATATTATATATTCGCGGTTGTGAGCGCTAATGAATCTAAAGGCGTTTCCCAACAGTCGGTGTTGATTGAAGTTCCGACGCAACTACGAGATTGCAAAGAAATACACATTTCATATTTTTGGAGTCATTTCTTCAACAGATTGCTATCAAATGGTGGACAGCCGATGCTGGAGAGCAAATTAAAGTACCGGCAGAAAAGTAGATTTCGTAAAGATCGCACATTTTTCAATGAACCACTCATATATAAAATTGGGTCAACAGAGGTGAAAAAAATTCAAAATAATACAACCTTATTTACAGATTTTTTGTGTTAATTACTTATTTTGAGCATTAGTTTCACATCAAGACTCACCTTGTAGAGGTTTTTAAACCATTTAAGTAAACTCTTTAACTTAACCTTGCGTTAGTTTAAATTTAATCGATAGCAATACGGAAGGCATACAGAGTAATTAAATAAAATCGAGTTTACATCTTGACTCTCCATAAATTATGCAAGCTCACCCAGAAATACACTGAGGAAAAAGAGATATGTCTGTTAAATTTTCCATGCAGGTGACGAAAAACTCCTATTATAAGCTGAAAACTTCACATAAATGCATTATTTCAGACTGAAATGACTGTGGATGCTGCTTACTTATATTTAAGATATTGGAGTGGGCAGGCACTCCTCTTTAATGTACAGCCCTAAATACATTCAATTCAGTTGTCTCGAGGCTAAATTGATTTCACGTGGGCTCGCGTATCGGCACTAGTACTAAAAGCTGACTAATCAAGACTTTCATTAGCCACCCAAGTGAAATTAATGACGTCCTCCGCGCCTCTACCTGTTATCGCGATTCATTTGGATGAAGAAGATGAAGATCCACTGATAATTAAGCTTCTTGGCAAGCACACGCGAAGGCTACCCAAGTTCTTGCGATGCACATGGGTGATACGATGTTGAGCAATTTGATTACAGCATTAAGATTCATGTCTGAAGATACAGAGATAATATGAGATCTAATTCTGGGGTTCAATTTAAAAGGAAAAGAAGGTGAAAAAATTCGTAAGGGTTAAAAATTTAGCGAATGACGAGTCAGAGATGCCGAGTTACAAGTGTCACGAAGAGTGACGTAAAATATTACGAAATTTGTCAAGATTATGGCTAAAGAATGTGTTCAAGATACGAGATAGGAATCGATTCACAGACGCCTTTTTTCACTCCCGATCTTCCTAAATTTTTGGGTGCACAGAAGATATAAGCACCTGATCTTATCAGGGACCTTACCTTTCTAACTCATTTGATTCTAGCTATCTGTTAACTTGCCATTCTTTCGGCAAAGGCGAAGCAAAATATACTTTTATTACTTCTAGGAACTCAGTCTTACTTCTTTTTTTACAGTGAGCCAATAAATCCAAGAATTTTAACGATATGATTCCTTGTCATGGTGCCTCTTTTAAACAGTGAAAATTTGGCATTTTTCGCTTTCGATTTTTTAAGGAAAAAACACTTTTTGGCACGAACTTCACCGAACTATGCAGAATGGCAAGATGAAACTGATGATGCATAGATAAAAAATATTTTCACACTAACGAAAGTCAAACAATCAAGAAATACAATGAGGCAAGATAATCTATCCAATAAGCTAACACACGATTTTGGTCAACGTCAAAGAGGTCATTAATAATGTTTCCCTACCAATCATATGAATTGAGCATTAAAAGTTAATTCCCCGCAGCAGTCAGCCCAGAAATGGATTGCACTACTGTATGGAATGACTGAAAAAATCTAAAAATATTAAATATTAGTTTAATGTTGATTCTTTACATTTATGAACAATTTAAATGGATAAGAGATAAAATAACTTTTAATGTTATGAAGCACATTCAAGGTTAGTTTCTATTGGTAATTTATTCAACGGTTATCCTTATTTAAAACGGCTCAATCGATATTTACAACAAAATATTTGAACTATTACTAGATCATCATCTACAGAAATACGTGTTATACTAATATTTTTAGTGAAGCTGCCACATAACAATATGACAGACACGAACCAAAAAAGTCATAATAAAAAAAGACAAATATCAAGCTCAAAAAGGATTCCAATATCTCATATCAAAGTAAAGCCAGTGGGATGTCCAAAACATCCTTTCAACTGGCGAGGACGAATTAAAAGGGCATAAACAACAAATAAATGAACCCCGCGACACGGGAGTAACTTGATCGGCACTCTTAATTGGCACTAGTTGCGAGGCTCAAAGTGGCGTAACTGCGCAAACACGCCGAAACGACTCGAGCCGATTGTTGCGTCACGATCTGCAAACATCATGGCGCCCGCGCGAAGAGGTGTTCCCGCGCCCGCAAGGTCGTTAGCCAATTGGAAATGGGGAGGGGATGATTTTTAATGGAGGGGTTCGTGAAGGAGTTCGATGCAGGAGGAAATATGATGGGAAACAGTTGCGTCGTCTTTTAAAGGGACAAGGAGTATTCCCACGGCTCGTCACGTAATTGCTTGTCACGCGAACTGAGGACACCGCTCTCTCCACACTTCCATCACGAGAGAGGGCAGAGCCAAACAGCAGAAGATGAGATTCTTTGATGAAAGAGTCACGCCACTTTTATTTCATATTTGCGCCACTTGAGGAAAAAAAGTGCCCCCCATTCGGCCACTCTTACAGAATTCCGCTTTCAGCAATATTTTCCCACCGCCAGCCTCAAGACAAATACTGGACTCAATGAGGGGAAATGGAGCATAGCTTAATCATGCAGCAGCAAAAAAAGGGTCGTCAACATGAGATATTTTTCACGTAAAATTTTAAAATCGCTCTACGGAGAGAAGGCACTATTACAACAAGATTTCTTTCCCAGGGAATTATATGGATAAACTTTTCTCGCAGTTGCCGCCGGATTAAAAACTCCATTTCTGCCGACGTTTCGAGCTCCGACTTGAGCTCATCCTCAGGGTTGCTGAATGTATTATATGTAAAAAGACAAACAACAATTTTTTAAATAATACTTGCGTGACTTCTTTCGTGCAGTGCTTTTGATGCTTTTATTTGAAGACAGCGTGGGCGGCAAGCAATATTTATGGCATATAATTTTAAAATCGCACAACGGAGAGACAAAACTGCTGTTTTTGTGGTTCTCCACATCGCAGGGGATGAAAGGATATTCTTGGATGAGACATAAGGAAGTAGAGTATGAATGCCGTAGGAGATAGGAAAAGAAGGGTTTCTAAAACCCCTGATGGTGGTAAGATAGACATGTAATAAAGAAATGAGGGGATGTGCCGAAGAGCGGCATTTCTGACGGCGCTCTGAGAATTAGAATACCGTCAGGGAATAGGGACTTCCAAGAAATAGCATCGATAACAGCGAGTTGACTCCCGCAAAAAGCTATCCTGACCAGCGACTTATTTTCCCATCGATAATTAGACTTAGAAGTCCTGTGAATTCCATGAGTGAAAACCAGTCGATAACTGGCAAACCTCCGAGATGCCATTTTAATATCTGTGACCTTTGTATGGCAGTGATGCTTATCATCATTATCATGACTTAAGACAAAGAATGTACGGAACAGATACGATGGCGATATATTAATTTACTTTTAGTTTAATTTATTATTTAAATAAATGATACAACTACTCGGTTTTAATACTCAAAATACTACACAATGATTAAAAAGAACTTTGTAACAAGAGACTTCCGAACATAACCTCAAAAGTGAAAGCTGTCAGATAACTCAACGGATGGACTAAACTACTGTTTTTGTGGTTCTCCACATGGTGGGAGATGAAAGTATAACCCTGAATGAGTTATAACGAAGAATAGAGAATTAAAGCAGATGGTGTTCGATGTATATTAATGTAGATTTACAGGGAATAAATCACAAAACATAAATGAACTTCCACGAGCAGAGACCAAAACATTAATTCAATATTCTCTCCAACTATGGAATGAATACAGCCTGTGAACGTTTTATTAGTAGGTACGTATAATGTTTTTTCTTTTTCTTTTATGAGCACAGTCGGCAAATATGAAAAGGTAAAAAAGGTCGGATTCTAGGAAATAAAAATAAATCATAAAAAAATTAATTACCACCTCAACATCGACGTATATATGAGATTTTGTTTATTTAGACAATGACGTAGCTTCAGCATTCATTACTCTTTTAGAGGTTTCATTTTTTTCAAATATGATTCAAATGGCTCAATTAAGAGTTGGAGAGATACAATTTCTCAGAAAATAGTGACTCTGGATCACGACGACTATTACGTCTTCATTGGGATTAAGAGCACGCGTCATTCGTCGGATGCACGCTTCTCATTCCGCACCGTCACGCGAGCGAATAACGTCTTCATGTTGATGCAATGAGTCTTAATCTTCCGCAACTCATTCTCTTCTAAAATATCACACCAAGTTTCTCATATTCCCACGAATGAGTAGTACGATGCTACGACGGATATTCGAGTATCTAAACAAATCATCACTCATCAATGAATTTAGTAGCAGGGAGGACAGATCGTTCGTGATTAAATGCAGAAATGGCCAGCAAGGTACAAACTAAGTTAAGCCAATGCACAAAAACAAGATATATGATTTTTTGCTGAATGCGCAAGTAAAAAACTTCTATGAGATTATTTGAGTTCAGCTATTAATTGGTTCCAACCGTAATCATGCAACGAAAAGGATAAGTAAATACTGCGGAGAAAAACGACCTAACCAGCACAGAAAAATCGTGTTCGCATATACACATTGAATGCAAACATAAGACGACAATGAAGAAGAAAAATCGTAAACAATTAAGTCACTTTTGTGGAGCCAGAAAATAAAAATTACAAAATCCCAATAAAGCAAAATTGTAATATATGTTTCAAGGTGATGATTTTTAAAATAAAAATATCCTCGTAATTAACAAAATCGACATCGTTTTACGACGACGAAACAATTTTTTTACTAACATGATCTAAAAAAAATACAACTCGAAGAAAAAACTTTTCCAACGCACACTTGTGGTTTACTTTCTACAATTCGTTCCATACAAGGTAACGATAGTGAAGCTGTCCCGTGATTCAGGGTAATCGGTTTCATAGAGCTGAAACCCATCATAATTGATTCAACTTTACTGGTATTTTGACCGATTAAAGCGAATCACAATTCAATGTGGACGCTTACTGGTATTTGAACAGATGAGAGACTGACAGTTAAAATGTGAAAGCCCTCCTTTAAAGCCACAGAGATAAAAATTTTCAAGTAAGAACTACTATTTCTACCGTTTCTCAACCTGTTCAAGTGAAAGGTGACCAGTAGGCGAGGACAAAAATGAACTAGGCCACAAATGATTGCTGGAATGTAAAAACCTCCGAATGGATGAGGAAAAATGTGGTTTGTCAAGCGTGGAGAAAAAGATAAGTAAATATTGGAGCAAGAAAGAAACCGATCTTTTAAAAAATCTTGTTCGGCAACCTTTCTAGGAAAAATCGAAATACATTCAGAAAAATAGCCATCTTCCCATCAATACGTTCCCTAGGGTGTTGGTAGGTAGGTACGGTGTGGTAAGTTCATTCATAACCAAAAGCATACAATGGCTAAAACCAATTTTCCCAAACATTAGCATTATGTTCCAAATAAAGATGATTAATTCTCAGGCACTATATAATTCAAGAAGTTCCCAATTCCAGCACAGGAGAATTAAAATTAAAATCATGAGAATTTCAGCTTGAGAATTCAAAAAATATTTTTAGTGGTGTATAATAAAATTCCATAGTTACAGTAATCACGGAAACAAGTTGTCGAGGAAAGTCAAAAGAAATGAGGAAGCAGCTAAGCAGCCATTTCCCGTTCAAAAGTCATAAGAAACTTGAAAAGCGGTAAGTAGCAAGGAATAAATTGCACATCCGAAAATACTCCATCTCTTTAACTTACAGTGGAATTTTTTTTGCCATAATTTAAATATTATTCACCGCAAAAAAAAGTCTTGGCCGCGTCATTATCGGCAAAACAAGGCGAGTGTGTGTTGCCGATTGACCACTCACTATAAAAGAAGACCGCGGGGTACACTGTGTTATAAGTCATCTTATCTACGATAAATGAACATTTAAAAAAAATATTGCGGTCTAAGCGTCAGTAATAATCATACCTAGTTATAATGCTAAAAAATATGTTCCATCTGACGGGAAAACAATAAAATTCGTAATTTTTTGTCGCAGTTGCGAAAAGTTTTCGGTTAAATTCTGCAGGAAGTAACTTATCTATTTGCAGAAAATATATCACACAAGTCTGTAACATCTAGACTGGTTGGCAACTTTTGAGTTGAGTCACAAAATTCGCTTCGAGGCGAAAGCGGAAAAAACGAGTCATTCTAGCACACGCATAATGCCTCAGCCTCGTATAGAACTCCAGTCCTATTCACTAAAAAAAGAAGACCACGCTGTACACTGTCTTAAAAGTCATCTTATCTACGATAAATGAACATATAACAGGGATATTCACTTCTAAATGTCAATAATAATCATGAATGATGCCTAGATACTTAAAAATGTGTTCCATCTGACCGGAAAAATAATAAAATTTGTAATTGTTCGTCGCAATTGCGAACATTTTCGGCAAAATTCAGCCGGAAGATGTTATTCCACGGTCCAATAATAATCGCTTTGGAGTTGCGTTACTCACCCCTGAGTTGGTGGAGAGCGCCTGCCCGCTGTTGGACCGTCCGAGGAGCAGCTGCTCCTTCTCGGCGTCGCAGAGCGCAGACTCCTTCGGCTGCTGCTGCTCACCCTCCTGGGACGCACTCAGCTCCCGTAGCCGCTCCCTCAACGCCCGGTTCTCTTCCTCCAACGCATCCAAGTCCGCTCCCCTCTGACCCTGTAAAGACAGAGGAAAAATATGCGTTCGTTAAAATTTTCTTCACAATGTGAATTCACTTCTTGAATGTGAAGAGCAACTAAAATGTATGCTATTTTTTCTCATAAGTGAAATATACGTATAAGTAGGAGAAAGGGATATAAAACAGCAATCATAAGGTCGTTGCCCAGTCCCTCGTTCTAAATATTAAAATATAAACGATTTTCGAAATATAGTAAAACTCAGTTTGCTTTTAATATTTCTGTTAAGGACTGGTTAGACGATACATTAACACGTACGAATTAACGTGAGAATGCACGAACGATTTTGGTGGAACGGAACATGCAGAAATGGATAAACCAGATTGGAATAGGTTCCATTTTCTGTTCATGCGTTCGCAAAAGTTGGGTGGAAAGACGATGCATTTTCGTGTTCATTCACTCGTTCATACATGTAACTCTTACGAGTTAATGTATCGTATAAACAGGCCTTCTGAGTAGGTACTATTTCAGACATCATCCTACCGGCAAGCAAGATTAATATTTGAAATTACTTAAAGTTCTTAAATCAGTTTAGTAAGTAAAATTCTTCAAAAGGGCATAGATTTCGTAGATGGGATCTTGAGTTGATGACATTCACTAACCAACAATAATAAATATGCATAAAAAATTCCTGAACGGAAACTCAAATCATTGTACCTCGATTGAAATAAACTTACTGATTATTGCAGTTCAAGTAACAAATGTAACCCCTCGACATCCAAATTTACGAGACCCTGAGATACGCGAGATAGCGACATTTGGCCCGCGAAACAAAGATTTATTGTTCATCCTTCAACGATATTTGATCGCGCCACACAAAAGATTCGGTGCGCCAAGCTTGAGGCAATTCCATTGTTTTACGTTATTTTTGTTTCGACCCGTAGAGTATCTCCTTAATGGTCGTGAACGAGTGAGGGGCCTCGCTGGGCCACCCACCTTTTCGGGGACAAGCAAAGCAGTCAGCTGGAAACGGCAGTTCGGGAAAGGAAGAAGGAACTGCGCCCAGCAAGGGAATCTGGGCACACCCTGCCATCTGTTTCTTCACGGGAGTGAGTAGGTCTGGGAAATGAATGAGTTTTTGCGGCTATGGGACTTCCACCAGTGAATTTGGCCTTCAGATTTAAAGACTTCGAGCATGGCGTCAGATACGGGAAAAAAGTGCAACAAAACTATTGGTGTTCCTCAGGAGTTATAAGAAAGGGGGGGGGGATCTGTCACCCCCTCATCCCCGAAATAAAGAAAATTTAATCTTTTAAGCTGTCTACCGCCAGATGTAGTGCAGGCTTAGAATTAACGCCGTTGGTACTGTATCCAATTTATTTTAAGTTAAAATACAAAGAGGTGTCCTTGTTTAAAATAAATCAATTTAAGATTCATAAGTCACACCTACCTCAAACATATGTATTCTATAGACACAAACGTTTTTCCTATAGGTAATCATTACTTAAACACGACCTTTCCCATACCTCTGGATTCAAACGGACAAGAAAAGTAAAAAACGGTACCCTCGAACAGATATTTAAGTTTTATATGAGCCGAGTAAGGTTATATTTACACATAAAAACTACCTGCAGGAGGATCATTCGTGAAAACTCTGGACTCTTTTTGACAATGACTTGCACGGCTTCTATTATGTAAATTACGTAGACCTCTGTTAATTTATCCGCACTTTAAATTTTCCACGAGACTGCTGACTTCATTTGACCCCTTACATAAATCCGTTATGTAAAATAAATTTAACTTGACAAAGCATTAAGAGCGACCAATTGAGGGTGAGCACGAGAGGAGATTTTGCAATGCTCAATTAAATATTAGACATCAACAGGGCATCATGAGGAATAAAAAAAAACTTCGTAGGAAAGGCGTCGAATGAAGACAACTTAAAACCAGAACCTGAGTAAATACAATTATACTGCGGGAGTACGTAAAGCGAGACGAGACATTTTTCTTCCAGAGTCAAATAAATCAGGACGAAATAGAGATCATACGTCGTTTTCTAAAAATGCAGTCTCTCTCGGGTGAAACAAGGGTTAGAAGTGAAAGTTAATCAAAGAAGGCAACACCCATTGTAGTAAGCGGCAAACGTGCCCAACAAAAAAAGGAATGTTTGAAAACAAACAGCCGATTTGAAGAAATGCAGTTCAAAATAATTGGCACTCCTCATCGCACAACCCCAAGCTCGCTTCGAAATCATTCTACCGCTATAAATGGATTTCGATTTTTCAATGTTCAAAAATGCAACAGAATTTATGCTCCAATAGTAAGAACGATCAAGGCTCCATTGTTTTAATGCAAGCGAAAATGTTGAAACTTTGAATGACTGAATAATAAATTTTAGGAACGCTGATTGATTCAATAGAAAAGAAATTGAACGAGGGAAAGTACAAGATTCGATCAAAGAAAGCAGCCTTACGAGCGGACAACCGCAGCTTATAGAAAAGAATCAGTTTAACATTCCCAAATCGAAATTCAGGAATATCATCTCGTGAGTAGTTTTCGATTTAAGCATGAGCTAACTCCAAAAGTGGGTTCGCATAAACTTAAATGCACATATATGAATTGGCTAATAGGAATTACACATGGATCTGAGAGAGCTCAATAGGGAGATAATCTTATGATCGATTCGAAATATGTAGATTAAGGGGGTATAAAGAGGAACAAAATACTGGTGAAGGTGGGAGACACCGCACAAAAAAGAAAGACAAGGTCTGGTCATTGATTTACCAATGACTTCCATCAAAGAATGACTTTCACATGGTGTATTTATGACCGGTGAAGTGAAAACAACAAAATGAAAGCTGTTTCCGGCAGACGGAACGTCCGAAGCCACGGATGATAAATATAAATTTGCAGCCACTTCCGCAGCGGATGCACATCTCAAACTTGGACCCGGTGACAGTCCTGCATTATTTACAAAAACATAAGAAAGGGGAAAGTAACGGTTTGAAAAGAAGCACTGACCGATCGGGTTGAAAATCAATGGACACGACTCATACTGTGGAACATCATGTTAAGGTCGCTGAAAGGAATATTTTTAAGTTATGTCCGAGTAATGGCATGGATTGTACCAATTTGAGATGGAAGAGACGTCATTCTCCCCAAGATAAATGCAAAACCTTTTAAGCATTTTAAATAATCACTATCACATGCATTCACGGTTACGTTTTATGCTTGATACTACAAAGATCTTTTAACACCGTGCTTATGCAGCAATTAGCACAACTGTTTTTAATGGAGAAGAACATAGAGAGAATGGTGATTCTCATTTGAAAAAAATGTTTAAAACACGATGGATTATTACGCTAAGCATTAAAATTTCTTTCGCATTCCCCTGAAAATTATAAAAAAGCAATTGAACACAAAAGCACACGGTATGAATTCTAGGCACAAACTAAATAAATTATTCCTGAAGCTGTATATAGAGCATTGGTCGCTACATAGTGAATATTTAGCAGCTCACAGACACGACACGTGTCAGAGAAATCATCTAGATACCTTCCGCCGAGACGAACCAATAACAAGCATCGCAGTTCCTCACACGCTAAATGACCCAGCTGTCTAAGCTGCAGAAATAGTTAACACTTCCCGAGGCGATAAGTACGCGGCAGTACCGGAGGAGAAAGTGCCCCAATACCAAACCCGAATCTATCGCCGACTGCAACAATCCGTTAGCTTTGTACCGTCACCCAGTTCACCTTACCGTCTCATTCCACTTACATCCACAAAACTACCAGCGTATTTCCCCTCGAATGAACCACTCTTAGAAATTAGATTATTTATTATTAAAGTATTCTACCGATTAAGGTAGGTTTCCATGAGGTACTAGAGGAGAATTCTGGAATCCTACCTCCCCATCAAACACTTCCTTCTTCAATTCACAATAAGGCCTACTCCCTTTCATTCTATTTGAAAACTCTATTCTTTTCCTTCCTCTCCCTCGTTTACCTAACATTCTACCCTTTAACACCGTTTTCAACATCCTCTCCCTGCTAAGTACTCGCTCCATCCATGCCTTCTGTCTCCTCCTTCACTCACGTAAAAGCTGCCTCTCCTCACCCATCATGTCCAGAACTTCATCCTTCCTCCTCCTCCCTGTCCACTTCACCTTCTCCATTCTTCGCCACACCCACATCTCGAATGCCTCCAGTATTTTATCGTCCTCCTTCCTCCAAGTGTCCACGTTTCTGCAACGTATAGCGCTACACTACAGATCAGACTCTTCACTAACCTTTTCTATAAATTCTTACATAGCGAACCTCTCAGAAGCTCCTTCCTGTTCATGAACGCCTCCTTTTCTAATGCAGTTCTCTTCCTGATGTCCTCACTACTGTATCCGTTTTCCTCTAACTTGCTGCCTAAATGGTTGAATTGCTCTCTCTCTGCTCAAGTTTTTCCCCACCCACTTTATCTTTAGCCTCACATTCTTTGCTCGCGATGCTTTACAAAACCGCATAACCTTGGTCTTCTTTTGATTAATCTTCATCCCATACTCCTCGCAATGCTCGTATAACGCATCAACTAGACCCAGAAGCCGCCTCGCTGACTGGCTAATCAACGCCTGATCATCCGCGAATCTCACTGATTTGATCATCATTCCTCCCACTTTTACTCCGGCTTCTAACTCATCAAACGCTTCCCTTACCATCTCCTTAGTGTGCACGTTAAATAGCAGCGGTTCAGGGCTTGGGGAACTGAAGCCCCCAATTCCCCTCTCCCCCTGGCTACATGCCTTCATATGGGTGTTGTCGTGGTTGATAACTGAAAATGATTATAAAACCAGCCAACGATAAAACTTATAGACGGTACGGACTCATCTCATAGAGGACGGAATTAAACTATCGTTATTAAAGTTTTTCCTCAGATGTAAAATTATCATACTTATGGTAGAGGAAAGTGTTGAAAAGAGTCGATAAACCATAAAACTTTCAATGCGATAGCTAAGAATTGATCGAAAAAGACAGGTCGAGCGTGTGTGACGAATCCTATCAAGCAACATTACGGGAAAATTGATCAAAATACTCTTGGAACGCGAATTAATATGAATCTATAGTAAATAAATAGATTTCTCGCTCACCTCATCATACTCCTCTTCATCATGTTTCGCTTTATCAGCGCAAACGCATTTAGTCACCGTATTTCCCATCTTGAAAACACAGAATACCGTAAGGCAATGAAAATCGCGTCACTAATTGTAAGATACGTCAACAATGGTCCCCCGATCCTGCTTTCGCTGCATAGACACAACATAGTGCATACATGCGACGACTATCGGCAGTAAATAATGTGTATCAAGGAAATGTGGAAGTAATACCATCAAAATCCCTTTTAATACACAAATTTCATGTTTTATGAAGACGAAGATGCATTTTTGATGTTGCATCGATACCAAATAATGGGAGTTTAAATGGAAAATTATCTTCGCCAAAAAGCCCAGCACCGAAAAATAAGTCCCACATTGGTGGCAAGAATAGGAGCGCTAATATTTTTAACAACCCATATATAGCAAGTAATTCATTAAGTGAGTTTAAGAGTTAACCGAGGGAATTCATAGTTGACGTCGAACCTCAAAAATACGGTAAAGGACTGGGATAATATTTTTCATGTTTTCCATTGCTGAGATAATTTTTACCACTGCATGATTTTTTAAAACATTTTTTTAGGCGTTCAATTGAGAAAAGTTAGTTTTCATAATTACAAACACTGGAATTAAAAAAAGGCAAATCATGCTCCTCAAACACGCTTTAAATAAAGTTCATATTTATATGCTCTTCAGGTGTAGCCATAAAATCCTCAAATCATAAACAGGAACCATTCGAGACTTTTGTACTTGGACCCGATGGTCATAGAAAAATCTCACTTCACTTAATCCCCTAACCTTTCCGATGTTTCCGTGTCTATATGCCTGATTCCGTATTTTATGTTATTTTACACGTTGTTTATTTTTTATTTAAAAATTAACACTTAAATTTAGGCCAATAAGTTCTGTTTACGTGGCAATTGGAAAAAATTTAAAAATTAATTAAAAATATAAATGGAAGGGCGCTGAGAGACATATTCATGCCGTTTTTAAAGGGATAACGATTCATTTCGCATCAAGTTAACTTTTTTTGCGAGAAGATATCGCGGAACAACATATCGAATGATAAACAAAGATATCTTACCGCCCGGATCACATCACTTGATTCGATTGCCATACAATCTTTTGTGCCTGTATTTACACGATGATGATTGTATGGCAATCGAAACACGTCTTGTGACCTTTTAAATAAAATTAGTGTGCAGTACGACATATTTGTTCATCATTCGATCCCTTCCGTGACTGGAACCCAATCAAACCGCAGAAATAAAGCCGGAGGCGAAGAGATTCCCGTCGGCCCGCAGCGGATGTCGTGGAAGGTGGTCCCGCGAGTTTAAGATAACGAACTCCTCGCGGTGACAGGCGGCGAATGAAGGCAGCGGGGCCCGATGGCACACTTGCGCCCCTTGAGGCAGCCTCGTACCACTGCCGCCGCTAATGAACAACATCCGGCTGTAGTTCCCAATGCACGGCCCTCGAGCGCTCAGACTTCCTGGCCGCTGCATGTCTCACAGGCAGCTCACCTGACCGATCTTCTCGCTGGTCAGCAATCTTGGGGCGCAAAAATACTATCACTTCTCCTCTTCTCGGTACATAGCTAACGGAATGGTGGATACGAACGTGGGCGGATTTAGGGGGGGCACGTGCCCAGACTCTTGAAAAATAGACAAAATCTTTTATACGATTAGAATGCTAGGTAAGCGAGGGAGAGGAAGGAAGAGAATAGGATTTTTAGATATATTGAAAGGTATACAACCTTACAGTGAATTTAAGGTAGTGCTGGAAGGAAAGGGAGGTTCCCAGATTACTTCTTTAGTATTCCATGGAAACCTACTTTAATCGGTAGAATACTATAATAAATAAATCACTACGTTCTTTTCGTTTTATGTACTACGGAGCCTTGATCATTTAATTTGATATTAATAACTTTCATACTTAAATAAGGAGAAAATTTCGTAGAGTAATTGTTGTATCTTGCTTTCACTGTCAAGTATGAGAAGATCGTTTGCCTTTCAGACCCTTGTGTCCCCCCTCCCCCCCCCAGATCTGGAACTCCTGGATCCGGAGCATCAAATATGGATAGGCTTCTCAATAGGACAAAGTTCCATTACTTGTGAGAGACTTCGCGATTTTAATTCACCGCAGAAATGCCTCATCCTTGAAATAATTCCCAGATATTTAGTGGATAATTTTCCGGGCCTGAATTAGTTTCTATTGGAACTTAAAAAGGCAATAAGGTGACTTGAGAAATACAGTGGCGGAAAAAATACA